>NW_021633606.1:0-25657 GCF_004799145.2 Neltuma alba
TTGCATGAATTTAATACGCCAAGGCTCTATCGTCGCCCCGTGTGCTTTGTTCATAAGTTGTGCGTCGTCTGGATGTGGCGGTTCCCATTTGACTATGCAACCTAAAACATTAAATGCAGAAGATGGACGTCCAAGCACGCCGTTACAGTCAACCCTATGACCCTGTATATGCGCGTACAATATGTTCGTTAACACGTTCCCATTTTATGTGACGTATTCCACATAAAACCCACACATTCCTAGATGAACAATGATAGAAAAAAAACTCAGCGGTGTTGGGATTTGACTAATATGAATATAAATCTTCAGGTTTATCTTGGATTTGAATGTTATACAAGGAAGAAATTTGTTTTCCTTTTCACGCAGAAAAAATTAAGCTAGAACTTTATGATTTATCCTAATCTTAGTGAGCTTTAAAACTCAAATGACTTAAATATTTCATATAAAAATATAGATATTGGTTGATTTCATTAAAAGAAACAGTACTTTCCGTCCTTAATATAAGAGTTATTTGACTAATTTGAATAAAAAAATAACTAATTAAATTAATTATTTGTAACAAATGAGTTAATTTTTTCAAAGTATTCTTTTATTAATCATAACTACTATTGAATAGAAACTTATTTTAATATCTATAACAAATAGGAATTTTAAAAATAAATTACAAATTTGAGAGACAAATTAAAGTAGATTAAGTTCTTATATATTTAGGACTAAATCTAAAGCCCAATTAATTCTTATATTGAGAAGGGAAGGTAGCATATTAAACCCGTCTAAAATTTAAACTTAAATTAGTGAGTAATACTAAATATTTGATGTTTTGTTGGGAAAATTAAACAAGACTGAAAGAAGGAAATAGAATCTCAGCAAAAGCCAAAGACTGATCTTCCTTCTTATTTCAAATGTTGAAATTTCAAAATAAATAATGTTCTCTTTTATGCATGCCAAGCAGAACAACGAAAACAACCACCATGTGTTGATTTTTTTGCCCAGGACAAACAATTAACAGATACCCTCTTATTGATGACAATTTTTTTGCTCAAAATTTCAAATTTCATATTTTTTTGACCAGCCAAAATTCTATGTTTGACATAATAAAAGTAAGATGGAAACATTTTTATTATATGCACATTATGTTATTTTATATTTATTATTTTTTCAAAAAAAATTATTTTTTATGCCTTTAAATGTATTTTTTTAGTATGTATATGTATTCTTCAATGGAAGACAAATCTATTTGAGATACTGTCGACACTAAATATAGACACCTCTTTTAATAAAAATTCGAACCTTAATTCACTAAGTTGTAAGAGAACTTTTTTTTTTTTCCCACTAGACTCAACGTCCTTAGTCTTTTAAAAGCATTTTGAATGAACATACAAATACACTAGATTGAGGCTAGATGAAGAAAAAAATTAAGAAAAAATTATTTATATACTTTTCCGATCCTTAATATATAACTAATTATTGAGTTGGTTTTGATTCTAAATATAAAATCATTTCTTATATTTATCAATTTTCTCTAAATTACCCCTATGAATACTCTTTCAACTATAATCAAGTAGAAGAGAAAGAGGGGATATTAATAAAGATGATTATAGTATTTTAGAAAAAATGTGTTATATTTCTTATAATTAATTAATTTATCTAATTTTTTAAATATAATCAAATTAGTTAAATGAGTTTTATATTAAGAATCGGAGGAGTATATTACCTTCTTTACTTGTAATTTAAAACTAAAAATGTTCCCCCTGGCTAAAGGCGCGTGTTTTCCTTTAGCGTAATACTGTCCGTTGGATGTAGACAGAGAGAATATGATGGGCACATGATGACGAAAAGCCGAAGTTTGACTTCTTGACTGAATCAAGGCGCAATGTGGAGCGTGCAAATCACGCTCTCATCACCCCCCAAACATTTCCATTATTGTCAAAGAAAACTATAATTTTGATTTTAAACTTTTCTTCAATTATTAATTTAGTCTTTAAAATTCAAATCAATAAAATTGGATTTTTACAATTTTCCAACTCGATAGAACTCAATTTTTATTTATCGAATTAGAACAGTTCAGCCCCTATTATCATTAGCTTAATAAATTATAAGGGCGGATTTGCAATTAATCATAATTTAGGAACTAAATTAATAATTACGAAGAAATTAGGAATTAAAAGCTGTATTTCCCCTATTTTAAATTGCAAGGACACGTAATGAAGAAATGATTGGATGATGAATTTTCAGAAAATGATGATTTATTATCATTAGTATTAATCAACTAATAATAATATTAAAATAGGGTTAGAAAAGTTAAACCCACCCTGGCCACACACATTCAACCAACAAATAATTAGATGCCGATAAGGCAAGAAATGGGTGAGGCTCTTGCATCAATTAATCATTATATTTATCTCATCTTGATCGTGGGATCAAAGTCAACACTCATACATTGAGTTTTCAAATCATAATAATTAAAATTTTGTCATAAATTATGCGCCCATATAGTATAACATGACAAATATGGTGCGTGTGAGAGGCAATTGTAAGAGACAATATTAAGGTAAGGGAATAATTAAAATACTACATAATTTTTCATAGTATAAATATAAATATAAGATCCCAATTCATTTTAAGTTTTAAAACTAATTGACTTAACTTATAAATTAATATATAATCTAGTATTAGACAAAGATTTTTTAGAGAGGTCAAGTCACATTAGTTATAATTAACTAATTTATTTAATTGTTTAATATAGTCAAATTAATTAAATAGCTTTTATATTAATGATAGGAGTGAGTATTAAGTAGATTATGATAGCATCTCAATTTAAGTTTTTAAATTCAATACTTCATTTTTTTCCTATATTTTAGCGCTAAAAATCTTTATAAAATCCTGCTTTAGTATTAATCTTTTTATAAAGTTTTTAGTTGTCATTCTTCCTAATTCATTTGATGTATGTGAAATAGTGTCTTTGCTTTTTATCTTTAGACCACTGTTATCAAACTCGTGAGTTGACTCTCCAAATTTAATATTTTTACGTTTTCAGTTAATAAAATCGTGTTAATTTACTCTTGAACTCATGATAACTATAAACTTGATTAAATTTACGAGTTTATTTATTGAATTTACCATTTTTACGTTTTAAGCTTACAAAATAGTGCTAATTACTCTTAAACTCGTGCTAAATTTTTGGATTTGATTTTGTTTAGTGACTTTATATATGAATTTTATAAAAATTTCTTGGTTGAATGTGATAAAATTATGAACATTGATGGATATAATTTCAATTATTTAAATTTAAAATATATTTAAAGGAAATTATTCTCATTTTTTATATATTAATGATTTGATTATATACTGTTAATACTAGTTAATTAATAAAAGTAAACTCTTATGAGTTCACGATTCAAGTTTACGATCCGAGTTTATATCATTCTCACGAGTTTGTTTAAACTCACGAGTTTGACAACTTTGCTCCAAACCATTTTTTTTTCCTTTTATTTTTTGGTCAGCCTACTATTTTTCCCCCCTTAGTTCTATACTCCCTCCCTCCCTTTTATAACCTCTCTCATAGCAGTATCTCTAAATATATAAGAAACAAAATTTTTTTGTATAAAATTTAAATTTTTTTTTTTACTTTTACTCCCATTAAATATATGTCATTTATCATATCTCAGTAATAAATTTTACCTATTATCTGTCATGTACTCTCTTTACAAATAAAAATATCATTAAAAAATATGTATATATCTTACACATTTATTATTTTTAATTAAATTTAACTAGCATTTTGAACTGCATAATTTTAGTTGTTGTTCTTTATATTAGAAAAGGAGGGGATAATATTTAGTTAAACTTCTAGGCACATATTTTAATCTAAACGAATCTGATGAATTTCAGATCTCATTAGAATTAAAAGTGTTAAGGACTCTCACAACTTCAATGAGAATTTACTGAAAAACTTACTAATAATCCATTAGGGAAGTTTTTGTCTTGATGATAAGATATTAATATTACCGATCTTTTTAATAAGAAACAAATAACTAAATTATTAAACCTAATAAATATGATTAAAATTAGTTCTAGGCAATAAATCTTATATATACATATTTTTATTCAAAAATACCCTCATTTAAAAAAATGATAAATAACTTTTAATTTGTCACGAATATCATTCTTCTTTTTGATGAGGATAAAAAAGAAAAATTATAATAAATACTTTGAAAAAAATGTTAGAGATAGGATCAAAATTAATAAAATCTATTGGAGGTAGTAGTTACTCCCTTCGTCTTTAAATATAAAGAAATTTTAATTAACCCATTTGGTATAAAATATTTAGTTTAAATATATCAAAAAAATATTTAGTTTACCCTAATAATTATGTCTCAATTATTTATTTATTTATTTTACCGAAATGCCTTTATGACTAATACTTACGGTTTTTCCTAATTTAATAATGTTATTTAGTGAAGAGTGATTAATGAGGGGAATTTTTCAAAATACGTTTGAAACAGATATCAATTTTTTTTTGTACATTTGCTTATAAAAAAAGAAAACCATTTTTGAGATACTTGTACTTTTTCTTAATTTTTAATTTAATACCTACATATTTTTTATCTTAATTAACTTTGCCAAGTTAGTATCGTTATCAAAATGGTTTTCCCTAAAAAAACCTATCTTCAGCAATTTGCTTATATAAAACACTTCTTCTAATTTTAAATATAAGAAGTAGCTAACTAATATATGAAAATTATAAATTTTGATAACAGTTGGTCATTTAACATTATTTAGTTATATAAAAATAGTATAATATTCATGTCAAGTGTTTTATATTCATTGTGTCAAGTTCTCTTGTCAAATATGATCATGCGTCCCATTTTTGAAATATTAATATTTAAAGGCATTTAATTATAGATTCACGTGAACAAAAACAAAAGACACATAGCTATATGTGATTGGAGAAATTGATATAATTGATATAAGCAGATTGAACTAAGTTTTTTTTCCATAAAAATACTGTGAAGTTAAGAAAATAATGTGAAAAGAAATTAAATGAGAGAGACTATGAATATTGAAATTCTATATTTAAGATAAGAAACATTTTAACTATATCTTATATTTAAGATAGATGGAGTATCGATTTCTTTTTTATGTAAGCACATGTATCCTTCTATTAGAGGCAATTATATTTTTTTTAATTGCTATTCAAATTATGTAATCATTTTTTGGCAATAAAATTACATGGTACTCTTAATTTTTTTTTAATTCTACCCCTCCCGTCCTTAATATAAAAACTATTTAACTAATTTGATTAGATTAAGAAAATTAGATAAGTTAGTTATTTATAAGAAATTTTTTTTTAAAAATATTATAATTATTTTTCTTAATATCCTTCTATCCTCTCTTACTTGATTATAATTAAAAAAATCAATAGAAATAATTTTAAAAAAATAAATATCAAAATGTCCTCCGAAATCAATTTAATAATTAATTTTTATATTAAGTACAAAATGTCCTCCGACGCTCTAATGTAATTTCTACTTCAAGTTATGAGAAGCATACGCATTCAACAGGCGCGTGTATATTTATTTCGACAGGCAAGGCAAGTATTAGTGCCTTTCTCTCTCTAAATTTAATAAAGATGCCATCTCATGCTTCAAACTTGAGAGTCCAGACTCCCTCTTTCCCCCACTATTCTCTCTCTCTCACTCGCGTAGCAACAAGACAAACTTGCCTTTCGAATTCTCCATCAGATCTCTTTCACCTCACGGTGGGCTATCAGAAGCTCCACCACTGGTACTGTACTTTAAAACGGCGTCGTATTGAAGCAGGTGATCTCTGTGTTGTGTTGTTCAGGACAAAGCAAAGGGGCTAGATGAGGTGTCGGAAGCACCACCGGGCGGACCTGAGCAGCACCATCGGCGTCTGCGCCTCTTGTCTCCGGGAGCGTCTCCTCGCACTCATCGAAGCACAAGAGAAGGCACATCTAGCGCGCGTTTCCTCACGGTCCTCCGACGATCACCCTCGAAAATCCGACCCTAACCCTCCTCCGCTCGTCTTTCCTCGTTCTGTCTCGCCGTACGTCTCTCGGCGGAAATCGGACTATGCCAGCTGGCAGAGCTGTGACAGACACAACAGTCTCTTCTATAGCACGCCTCAGCTTGGCCCTACCTTCGGTACTGGCAATTCTGAGGCCAATTCAGGATTCCCTGGCAGAACAAGCTCGTCTTTCAAGAAGAAGACTGGGAGATTCTGGATTTTCTCAAGTCTATTTGGATCCAGATCCGATAAATTCGAGGCGAATCCGAGGATTTCTTCTCAGGAATCATGCGAACCATCGTCATCGTCGTCTCCCTCATGGTTCTCGATGATCTTTCCCACTCGCCGGAAGAAAATGGATAGGATGAACCCTCTGGAAAGTTCGACCGCCCCAGGGAGGAGGCGGTATCGGCAAGCAGATCGGGGAATGTCGCCGGTGACAAACGAAAGTTGTGTCGTCGATTGCGATCGATGCGACCGATCTCCTTCAGCCGGTGGCTACTCAGCGGAAACGTCCCCACGGTGGCGGAAAACGCCATCGACGGCACCGTGTGGGACCCGTCGTTCCCGCCACGTAAGGAACGTATCAGGCATGGCTTTTTGCTTAAGTCCGTTGGTGAGGGCGAGCCCCAACCCTCACTGGAACCCGAAGGGATTGCCTCCAGAGGTGGTTTCGGCGGGGGAAATGAGAGGCACGACGGCGGCGAAGCCTCACCTGTCCACTGCGTCGTCGTTTTGTGCAAACCGCTCAAGGAAGCTTGCTGACTTTGGGAGAGCCAACCACATCCGTTGATCTGGATGAGTATTGACCTTGGACGGTGATATTTCCCATGTGTTGTCTCTTCCTCCTCCTGGTCCTGCACATTCATTTTTTTTCCCCTTCTTATTTGAACAAAAGATAGATTCTTTTTCCAATTTTTGCATTTTTTTTTTCATTTCAAAAACCAATTTCTGTACAAGAAAGAGAAAGTGTTGTTTTTTTTCCTTTAATAGTATTATTGAGATTGAACTGCTTCTATAAAAATACATAATGATTCTTAACTTTCACCCACCTTCATTGTCGGTAAATTAAATTATACAGGACGCAAAACAGGGTAACTATTTAATATATAATATGATTAGAATTTGTTGAATTAGAATATTGTTTTGTTTTAATTTAATTTGTTATTGTTAATGTTATTTGCTATCAATGTAATAATATCTGCATTTGAATTTCATCTACCCAGTTTGATGGTTGTGAAGTGTCTTGACTCATACTTTTGATTCAATGTATATATGTCATTTAATTTGATCAATGTTGTGTTTTTGTGTCAAAAGCCATTTGTTAAACACGGTGCTGGTATTTTACGGCAAAAGCCATTTAAAAGCCTTAATTTTAAAATACTTTTAATGTGTTTTATTGACTTCCCCCCTATATTAATGTGTCTAATATCAATGCTATTTCTGATTAGTCTGTACTCTCCTGGTTTTTAATATAAGACTTAATTATTGAGTTGATTTTGATCGTAAATATAAAACCTATTTTTCATATTTATTAATTTTTTTTAAATTATCTCTATAGATACTCTTTTAACCATAATCAACAGAAGAGGGAGAGATGACATTAAGAAGATGATTATGGTGTTTTGAGAAAAATATGTCATATTTTTTATAATTAACTTACTTAATTTTCTTAATCTAATCAAATTAGTTAAATATGTCTTATATTAAGAGTTGAAAGAGGATAATATTTGAGTTTTTTCCGTTTAACAAAATATTTGCTGAGTATGAAATGAAAGGGAACGAAATTTTATCTTTTGATTTTGAATCTTTAAAAGAGTATATGTATAAGACATTAAGTTTTTCCTCCTAATTATTAGAAATTTTTGAAAGATTTTATATTGATGAAATTTGCAATAAATGGCTTTGCTGTAATCAGACATTTTCAAATTGTTGGCAAAAGAATGAGATATTTTCAAATGGAAAATAGTCATTTGCTTAAAGCTTATATTACTCTGCACTGATTAAACTAAAACAACTCTATCTTATTATCAATAATTTGTTATGCAGCCGATTTCAGTTATTAGTACTTTTATTTTATTTTTAAACTTTAAATCTATTTATAGTTTATTTGGATAAAAGTATGTAAGCTTACGAAAGTATGTAACCTTAAGGACATAAATTCCTCCTTTCACAAAGTAGCCTGAGTTATAGATATATTTAAAAAAAGGGAAAACAATCTAAATTTTTTTTTTTGAATTTTAAAATTTTAAATTAGTCTTATTTACTACACTTTAATAGTAATTAACTATACTTAAAAAATAAATGACAATACATTTTTTTAGTAATTTTTAATTTGGGGTTTTGAAATTCGAGAGGTATATTTTTGGAATTCTCCTCAAAAAAAAATTCAACTAATCTTTTGGTTTCTATGTAGTTTTAACTTTGTATAATTTGGTTTTTAAATTTTAATTTGGTACAACTTAATTCTTATTTTTAATTCAAATGCAACTATAGTTTAGCCATTTGAAAAAGTAGTCCTTATATTTTAAAAAATGAAGTTATAATTTTATGAAATTTAGAGATTACAATTTTATATAGTTAAAATTATAAGAACTCAAATATAGTGAGTTAAAATTCAAGAATTGAGTTATAAAATTTAAAAAATAAATTTTATAATTCAGTCAAAATTATATTAAGATAATTTTTTTGCTTAAATAATGATTTAAGAGAGTTTAAATAAGGTAGTAATTATATTGAAAACTTCAAGGGTTTGTTTGGCTAGAAGGAGAGGGGAGGTATTTTAATAGAGGGAAGGAGATGGGAGAAGAGTGGAATGATTTTAATATTACTTTGTTTGGACTTATAAAAAGAAAGGGGAGGGGAGGAGTTTTAATATTACCTTGTTTGGTTCATAAGAGGAGGGAAGGGGAAAATATTTTGACATAAACAATTTTGCTCTTATTTTATTTAAAATTATTTTTTCCAAATTTGATAGGATGTTTAATAAAATTGAATTGTAAATATAATTTTAATATATTGAGCAATATTTATACCAAAATTCTAATATATTCTAGAGTGTGAAGTATTATTGAAAAGAAAGCTAAAGTAATGTTCAGTCACAACTTCTACTGTATCTCATCTTTGAATGAATATTTAGTCATGCAAAGGAGAGAGTAGCGTCTCGAGACAAGAAAAAAAAATTTAAGATAGTATAGGGATATTAAAAGTAAATATGAACATAATAGTCACAACATGGTAAAATATTGTCTTTTTCCTTCAAATCCTTCCAATTTTGGAGGGGAGGGTGAGGAGGAGAATTTTTCCTCCCCTTCTAAAATTTATGTGTTGTCAAACAAAAAGAAATGATTAAAATCTTTCTTTTTCCCTCCTCTCTCCTCCAAATCCATCGTATCTAACGTATCCTGAAAAATCAGAAATTTGTACGCAAACCATGCGAGTTTTTATTTTGGCTATATTGAGCTAGTTAGGGACTTTGGGCATCCTTGGGATTTAGGTTACACTGCTAAAAAGTAAGGAGACCTTTCAAAGCAACAATGACTATTTTTAATGGATTTTCTTTATCTAAATTTTTGGTCTGTGACCACTCTTATAGGATAAAACCAAAAGTTCATGATGTTAGGGAGAACACATAGATAGTGGTGGGTCGCGGCTCCCCACTAGAATTACAAGTCAAATAAAAACTTAGTGGTGGGCCCGAGATTAAAACGCGCAGGAAGAATGATAGTTAAGTGTCAAAATATTAATTTAATAACATTTATCAATTTTAAATTGATGACCAAGGCAAAAAGTTATAATAAATAAATTTTCACATTATGTTTTGCAGTTATTTAAACTGGATTGACTAATTGAATAGATGATAGCAGGTTGGGATATTCAATTTTGTGCATATAAGAAGAGACTCCAACTCATAAAACGCATTATTTATTTTCTTGGCCAAAAGAGAAGTAATCCTATTTGGACTAATAAAAACCCCGTGCACCATATGGGTTAAGTAAAATAATTTGTGACAAAATCAAATTATTTAACTCATTAGGATATAGTTGACATCGATGAATTGTGATAAGTATGATGTCAATGATAGATAGTTGAAGTAAATAATATCAATTTATTTTTGGATCGGAAAATGACTGTCATTAAACCAATTTTGCTATATGATTATGAATAGTATTTGTGATCAGAAATAATATATTGTGTTAAAGCAATAGTGTGAAAAGCATATAGACGCACACACACAATTATTTCAAACACAGGGAACATGTAAGAAGGAAAATGTCATGAAATATATGATTGAGAAAAACTCATAATATTTATGCAATTAATGATAGTCATCAAATTGTAACTTCAATCATCTGATTCAATTTTCTCTCATTCTTCACCTATCAAGAGTTTGAACTGGTTGTTGTCAAGAAATGCATGATCAAAAGCAACTTTTGTTATGCTTTTGCAACTCCTTATTGTCTTTGCCATTGGATGAAAACTGTTGAAAATGATATTTATTGGTAAACATTGTGTGAAGAACTCATATATTCCAAAATTAATGTTTTAATAGGAGATAGCTATGAGTTATAAACATACATAGCTCCATGTTCTTCAATCAAGTATAATTGAATGAGAAGCACAATTGTTTGGTTCTTTATTTTTTGATATCTTTTATATGTATCATCTGCTGCTTCATCCTGCAATAGACAAAGCACATCATTAAATGAAAAGTAATTTTCAATTATTTCAATGAACATAATATAATATATAATGATTATGTTACGATATATATGAAAAATTCTATGTCTCAAGTCATACAAATGAAACAACGGTGTTGAAGTGGAACTGTTGTCAGAGTCTTGAGGTTCATAGCGAGAAATTTTAAGTTATTATTATAATAATTTCATAATTTTTATGTTAAAATGAATGTAAAACTTGTTAGCATTTGTGTCTTGGCTCCTCATGTACCAATTTGTGAAGATGTGTGATTTGATAAGCATTTATTTGGGATCATCTCTTAGATACAGTATAATATTAGTGTTTTGATGGAATATAAGAATGTATGGATGTGCTCTTGCCTTATATAATGAGTTATTTTAAATGCAATTAAAGTTCTTGAAGTGGTAATGACTACCTTCTGTTGTAAATATTATGTATGGGTGTGTCAAAGGAAGAGTCCCACATTGCTTGGGATTGTGAGGGTCCAAGTAATAAGTGGTCTTGGGCTACCAAATGGGCTAAGAGGAGGAGTGGACTTACGCACACAATGGGCCACCGGAGACAAATCCGGCAATTTCCCCTCATCCCCTTGTGCACGAGTCAAATGCGGTACTGGGTACTTTATTGGAAATATCTATCTAAATTTTAATTATAATTATGCGTCTTCAATGTTCGTAACCGAAGACTTTATTCTCCTTAAATAGTCATTAAATAAGTTAATTACTACTTGAAACCGCTCATTTAATTATGAGTTAATTATCATTAAGCGCGTTTAAATGTGCCCAATGATATTGTGATCCGTAGCCTATAAAAGGGGCATGAGACGGAAGTTCAAAGGGGGACCGCCGTGCTCTGAGCTTTCTGGCAACTCTCTTCCCTCCTCTGGTGTTCTGCCTTACTGAGTTCTTTTACCTTTTGCTGTTCTGCTCACCCTGTTCTTACAGGAAGAATCCGTTTAATCCTGGGGAGTGCCGCTTCTTGCTTTGTTGGTAGTTGCGGAATAGCTCTTAAGGATAGTGTCTGTAAGACACGACTCGGATTTACCGTTCTCTGCAGGTGTTGCTGTCAACAGGGTTTGCCTAGCATTATAGAGGAGGTGGAAGATCTGCTAGATCTTGGAGAATTTTGGTGCTGCCGCCAACAATCTTAAGAGCTAGTGCAACATCAATTGTTTTGGCAATAGAGTTATCGGACAAGGAGGCATCTGAACTTTGTCCTATTTTAATTTCATTTCTATTTTCTCTTGCACAAGAGAAATATTGAGTTGGTCTCACATGTTTTCTGTACATTCCTTCTAGGACGTTTTTGAGGCCTCTTTGTCTTTTATTGAGATGGTAGTAAACAGGTGCTAAACTCATGTTGACCCCTGGTAATTATAGAGGCCAGGGATGAATTGAGTGTTGAGTTTTAACTCACATACCCGGGCATGACCCCCTAATATGGTGATCTGAATTGGTGGTAAATGTGAACCCGATGAAAGCATGAGTTGAGATAGTGAGTCTGATGATATTCTTGAGAAGATGGGTTTTGAGGTGTGTTATATGATTAAGCTGGCCATGACGGTTGAGAACCCGAGTGCCAAATTTGCCTCTTTAATCAGACTCACTGGACCTTGTGGATACTATATCTGGATGAAAAGTCTGGAGGCATGAATGCCATTATTGTGTAGAGGTGCTGTTGAGCGTGCTTCGCAGGTACATGTTCTTCTAATTTAATACACATTGGTGTGCTAGCAAAGTGTTAATCAAGGTTGAAAAGAAATTATTGCAAATTGAGAGTACAAATATTGATGTGTTTATTAATCAAAAGAATTATGTGGCTCGTGAAAATTAACATTGGCGTTGATATTGAAGTTTATTATCTAGCACGTGAATTAATGAGCATTCACTATGTTTAAAGTCATCTACATGTCAATTGTGTGAAACTGCTTATTTGACATTCAAATTAAAGCTTGAGGCTTTGTCAATTTACAAATTAAAATTTGCATGTGATATGAAAATCTGACTAGTATATGTTAGTCGGAAGAATTACTTTTTATGTGAATGTTTCATATAGTTCCGTTATGAAGATGTTAATGGGATCTTTATTTCGTATTTTAAAGTAAATAAATTTTGGAGTGGTTATGTAATAAGCATTCAAGTTTTACGAATATCAAAGATGAAATCTAACGTTGAGTTATTGGGTGAATGTTACCGTTGGTATATTTAAGGAATTTAACTACGCTTTCTATCACTACTCTTGTATTCAAAGTTTTCAAGGTTCATCATGACGTTGGACAATATCCAAAGTGGAAACGCAATGTATTAAAAATGATTAAAAGTGTCGCATAATTTGCAGTTTTATAATTATAAATGTATTTAAGGTAGGTTTTACGGTTTTGCATTGGCATCTTTCCAAGATGTGAAAATATGCTTTATTAACAAGATATTGCTGAGACTCTTGTGGAATAAGTATTTTAACTTGGAAAACGTTATTTCTTTAGTAGATAAATGTGAGACCGTTTTGAAACTGAAGTAACGGATGTCACTGGTAGTAGTATATTTCACTTGATTGAGTTTTAAGACTAATAAACAAATAGATAAATGCCATAACCCATGAGCTAGGGATAAATCAAATAATTATCAGTGGGCATATCATCTCACGGTGCTGGTTGTCTTATGAGGAAAATTCTAATTTAATTAGAATGGGAGGAGTTATTGGTGTAAGATTATAATTTAATTAGAATTATTGTTGATAAGGTATGGAAATAATTATCCCATAAAAATGAAATATTTGAAAGTGTGGGGGTGCCTAAAATGTGGGGTACCTTACAGAAATAATATTGGTGGAGATCTAGAAGAATATGTTTTAATTTATGTTCGTCTCATTTTGCAAATCTCAATATGTGTGTTGTGATTTAGAAAAAAAAAAGTGGAGGTTTTGTTATTTGCTATTGAGAGCAAATTTTGTGAATTACCAAATTTTTCTGTGTTGCTTAAAACAAACATTATGTGGGTATGAAAATTTAGTCATTTATCTAGTGTAGAGATAAATGTGTTTTAATTTTCATAATATCATTATTTGAGGATAAATAACTTATCTTGATATAAATATGTATGAGTATGCACAACTATTGTGAATATTGAATGTGGATTAAGTGTTAAAATCATAAAGGAATGAGATTTTGAGAGAAATGTTTCTAAAGCTTGGTTTTGAGAACCAATATGTGAATATTCCTTGTGATGCTAATATTTTGTTTGAGGTAGTTGTGCAGCTCAACCTGTGTATGCACAAATTCTTGAGAATTTGTTTGCATTAAATAATTAATCGCTGTGATATAATCTTTGTTGTAAGGTTAAGCATATATCTAATTATGAAGTCCTATAAGGGAAATGAAATACTTGAGGGATACCATAAATTTTGGTGTCATGTACAGTGGATTCCCGTGATATAGAGATACACGGATGTTAACTGAATTTCAGTTTATATGAGAGAAATTCACTAGTGATCATTCACCTTTAGTGGTGATTAGAGGCTAAGATGTTGAAAATTTCTTAGCAGATGTTTTGGTATAAAACCGACACTTGTCGATGAGTTGTGATTGCTAAATGGCAATAACCATTGTAGAGAGAACAATGGTGTAAATGGAAATCACTTGAGATACAATGTGAATAAGCATGCTTAAAAATTGCGGAGGTATCTCAATCAATTTTATGACGTCAAAGTGGACCTAGCAGATCCGTTAATAACCCTAGGAAGAAACAAATCAGTCGACGGGAATGGGACTAAAGCCACTTGAAATTGACAGCGACGGCAACCCAACCTTTGTGATTGGTGATCCCATGAAGAAGGTTCAATGGGTAAAAACAAGTTGTTTGTCAGTTTTGCTAGCACTAAAATAAATTATTAGTCCCTTCCTATGGCACAAGAAAGTGCTAGAATGTATTTTGGTGAGGCTGAGCGAAAGCTCTTAATGATTTCATAATCCTACGGGTTGATGTGCTCATTGCAGGTACATTTAATGAAATCACCTCTACGAATGTGGAGTGGGGCCGCTCCTATGAGTAGGGGTGAGTATTCGGTTATTCGGTTCGGTTATTGGTAATAACCGAATTAACCGAATAACCGAATAGCTCATATTTTCATGACCGAACCGAAACCGAACGCTACTAACTAACCGAACCGAATTAACCGAAATAAATCGGTTCGGTTAGATTATTTGTTCGGTTATTTAATAGAAAAGCAACCAGTCTCACAGCATACAGATGGAATCGAGAGGCTAAGAGGAATTAGAATGCAAGTTCAAAATATAACCAGCAGAGAACATACAAGCAGAGGCGACAAGATGGACGAATCAGAAAATATAAAAAGTAGAGAGCAATAAGAATACAAGTTTATAAATCTAATAGCAAAAAATCTATAAGTAGAGAGATAAAAGGAATTGAGGAGGGAGAGAAGGTAGATGGAGTCACCAAGAGAGCAAGTATATAAAGAACAAACAACCGAAAACTGGAGAGTAAGGACAGCGAGTCTGCAACGGCGAATGTGAAGCATGAGACTAAAAGGGAAAACGCGATTTGAAGAATGACGATGGAGATTGAAAGAACCAAGAGTGAAAGCTTCTGGAGTTCCACGGTTGAGTGATTGTTTGATTGATGCCTTGATGCAAGCTGTGAAGGTGCATTGGGAATGGGATTTGACGATGAGGAGTGATAGTGGAAGATTGGAAGTGGAGTACAGCTGTATGGGTTTCTTCTTTTGGGCCTGAGGCTTTAGTTTTTGTAAACTGGGCTTTATTTTTTTAAGATAAAATTATTAGATATTTGGACTTAGACTGAATAATAGCCCAACTGCCTAATACAATTCGGTTTTTCGGTTAAAACCGAAATTTTTTTATTCCAACCGAACCGAAAACCGAAAACCGAATTTTTTAAAAATAAAAACCGAAATAAAACCGAACACCGAATTAACCGAACCGAAAAAACCGAATTAAGTTCGGTTCGGTTCGGTATTCGGTTTCGGTTCGGTTTTGCTCACCCCTACCTATGAGATCGTGGCAAAATCTCTAAAGCATTTGTTATGCACCAGGCACGTGCATGGTCGTCTTAACGCGCAAAAACGCCGTTAACAGCGAAAATGTGGGGGTATAATCTGACTAATAATGCCTCTAGTATACGCCTAAGAGGTGTTGGTTTTAAGTTCATAGGACCACCAACATCTCTGTGTACTAAGTCTTATTGGTCTAGGTCGGGTTTTAAGTCCAAAGGACCACCAGATACAATGGTTATACTCATGTGTGTAACTCAACTAAGGTACTTCCTTTGACACATGTGGGGGATTGTTGTAAATATTATGTATGGGTGTGTCAAAGGAAGAGTCCCACATTGCTTGGGATTGTGAGGGTCTAAGTAATAAGTGGTCTTGGGCTACCAAATGGGCCAAGAGGAGGAGTGGACTTACGCGCACAATGGGCCACCGAAGACAAATCCGGCCATTTCCCCTCATCCCCTTGTGCACGAGTCAAATGCGGTATTGGGTACTTTATTGGAAATATCTATCTAAATTTTAATTATAATTATGCCTCTTCAATGTTCATAACCGAAGACTTTATTCTTCTTAAATAGTCATTAAACAAGTTAATTACTACTTGAAACCGCTCATTTAATTATGAGTTAATTATCATTAAGCGCGTTTAAATGTGCCCAATGATATTGTGATCCGTAGCCTATAAAAGGGGCATGAGACGGAAGTTCAAAGGGGGACCGCCGTGCTCTGAGCTTTCTGGCAACTCTCTTCCCTCCTCTGGTGTTCTGCCTTACTGAGTTCTTTTACCTTTTGCTGTTCTGCTCACCCTGTTCTTACAGGAAGAATCCGTTTAATCCTGGGGAGTGCCGCTTCTTGCTTTGTTGGTAGTTGCGGAATAGCTCTTAAGGATAGTGTCTGTAAGACACGACTCGGATTTACCGTTCTCTGCAGGTGTTGCTGTCAACAGGGTTTGCCTAGCATTATAGAGGAGGTGGAAGATCTGCTAGATCTTGGAGAATTTTGGTGTTGCCGCCAACACCTTCTTTGAGTATATGTTAAATTTCCAGAAAAACATCTTTTTTCAACAAAATAGCTTCAATCTTTGTCATGTGACATTATTTGTATTCATAATTATGATTTTGTATTTCTTCATTCAAAATAAATAATAGAATTAATACAACCTTTGGTCCCTATATTTTCACCTTATTTTTGTTTATATAGTTTCAAACCACAAGTCTGGGTCTTTGTATTTTCCCATTGTTTAAAACATTAGTCCTTGTAGTTTAATAGGACTTGGACCTGAAGACGACAACATTAACTATGTTGAGAAAATTTATGTGGTTCATAAATACATGATATAATTTGTAGTTAAGTCTGTCTACAGAATCAACCATTCTTTTTGTTGCAATACTAGTAGATGAAATATGGATTGGCAAAAAGAGAATAATGCTAGTGGTGACAGTAATGGAGTGGAGGACAGTGATAATGGCTCATATAGGTCTTTGTATGATTTTGAGAATAATGTTGAACATATGGATGAGGACTATTTTAGGGAATTATTGATGTGTTGGATGAAGTTGTTGCTAGTTCACAATTATGATAATTAAACCCACTGAAACAGAATGGTGATGAGGAAAATAAAGTGGTTAAAATGAAGTATCCAAAACATAATTCATTTGAGATGTGCAAAGAGCTTCATTTCAAGCTAGGGATACACTTCAACAATTTAAGAATGTAATTATAAAATGTAGCCCACTCAATAGATATAAAGTGAATTTGTAAAGAATGATAAGGTGAGATGTTGAGTGAAATGTGGACAAAAAGAATGCAAATGGTTAATATTCATTAGTGAAGTAGGGGATGAATTGAAATATCAATTGAAGACACTCTACTCTAAACACACGTGGGGTATCCATAAAGGGTAAAAATACCACTTCAAAATAGATTTCAGAAAAATTAGTAAACATTATGAAGACTAATAAGAACATCAAGATGGAAGATATAATTGCATCATTATGAGACCACTATATGGATGATGTGTTTGCATGACAAGCACAAATCGCAAGAAAAAGGGTGAAGGCAATGATTGATGGTGACTATAAGTAGCAATACCATAAGTTGAGAGATCATTACAATAAAGTGAGAAAGTCTAACCAAAAATGACTTTTGCTTTAGGTACTGATCGACCATACATAGATTGTCTTCTAATATTCAAGAGAATATAAGAGTGTATTGGTGCTATGAAGGGAGGTTTCTTATTAGGATATAAACCTCTTATTCGGTTGGATAGGTGTTCTCTAAAGGGGTCATATAGAGGAATGCCATTTGTGGTTTTGGAATATGGTCCTAATTATCTATACTTTGCATTTATGAGGGAGAAAATAGATACTCAAGGATGTGGTTTACAAATAAATTGTTTGATGAGATTGTTACTATGCAAGGAAGATGAGTGTTTATTTTTTACCAACAAAAAGTACTTTTTATTAATATTAAAATATTTGAATGATATGAATTTTGAATTAAATAGATATTTAATTGCTTGCTTGAATAATTTGTAGGGTCTTGTTTTGAAATTTGAAAATTTATTTGAAGGCACTCAATATTGATTTTGTGTTTAGAATTTGTACCTGAATATCAAAGCTAAATATGGAAGAGGAATTGTGGTTCCTGACGTGGTTTTTTTTGTTGCCAAGGCCATTATTAAGTTTGATTGAAGAAAATAGATGAATAAGTTAAAGGTTTAAACATCCTTTCTTAAACTCCTTTTAGTATACACTTGGAAGTATTATAGTTAAAACGATTCATGAAACAAGCCTGTAGATTAAAAATTTAAAATTTGTTCTTAGATTACTATTCACTAGTAAATTTCAGATTTTTAGTCTAAATTTGAAAATTCATAACTAATTATAAAAAAATCATATTGAGGTGATTCAAAATTATATTTCAAGCCCCTTCAATTTTCTATAGGAAAAAAATATAATTCTAGACTTAATCCTTACCCATTCATATAGTTAATTCATAGAAGTTTATTATTTGTTTGGTAAAAATTATACTTTCTAGTTTCTCTGCCCTAACTTTTAGCAGCCAAACTCTTAGCACACACATCCATTTTAAATAATCTACCATTCATTTAAAAGCTTAGGATATGTACTTTAAGTGTGGCAAATTTCACCATAGATTCAATCATTTGCCTTACTTTCATTCTGTCACAAATTTGTGGCTCCCTTATGGATAATATATCCTCTTTACTTGCATTAATAATTTATATTAATTTATTTCTTATCTCATAATCATGCCAACATTACATAAATCATTCCCATACATCATAATATTTAATCCTGCATGCTATCATTATCATTTAACATCACATAACATTAATAGCATATTTATATCATATATTGACATACAAATTGCATAATGTACTACATCACATTTCTCTTAATTCTTTTTCTTTTTTCTTTGCTTCTACTTCATGCATCCTCTTGCTTACTCATTAACACTTATTAGAACATGTTCAACCTTTGCTATTCCTCTTTCTTGATGTCTCATGGTCCTAAATACATCAACACATAATGCCAGATGCTTAGTAGAGCCATGACATTAAACACATTCCATCCTTAACTCTTTCCTCAACATAGTTTAGCCTTAACTTTTAAGTTTTATTTCTAATCTTTTTAAAATTAATCTCACATGCTATTTCCATATAATTTTGTATGTAAAATTCATTTCCAAGCTCAAAATTATCAAAATCCAACTCTTGCCTCTAGAACCAGCTCTGGCTGAAACATATAGGGTTTTAGGACAAAAAATTGTTTTCAATTCTAATGCTTTCAAAATTACTTTCTGACTTTTACCCTATGCAATTTTTCATTTTAAACACATTGAAAGCATAAAAATCATCAAAATCCAACCCTAACTCAGACCTTAAGTCTGGTCAAAAATTACACAAGTTAGGGGAAGGTGGATTTCTTACAAACTCAATACAAAACAACTTGATTCTAGCTCTTTTCTACCTCTTAAGCTTTATTCTAACATCAGTTACATCTTGTGCTTACTTTAATCATTTCATGCAGCATGTCCCCTTAGGGTTTCGAGCTCCCAAAATCTAATAAAACTCATAACCAAGCTTACCAACAATAAAGGTAATGGAAACTATATAAAAAACCATGAACATATCTTATTTTGGAGTTTAGACTTGCCTAGGACTTGGAGCTCTTCCTCTCCTCCTTCTTGTTGCGATGATTTCGTCCTCCCTCCTCTTCTCTTTGCCTTGGCAGAAAATTGGCCTAAATGGGAGGGAAGGGGTATTTATAATACTTTCTTCACTTAATCCTTAAGCTATTCTAAGTTACCATGTTAAAATCTCTAGCCATCCTTTTTAATGTTCTTCTAAAATGGACAAATCTCATGGCTTCCCTCTCTTGATCTTTCTATGTGTGTGCCTTATTATGTTTCCTTCCATCTTGATCAAGTCATTTGTATTACAACATTTTTCATGTGTAACAAATAACCAATATTTAATTCCTTTCTATCTACATATCCTCATAATTCCTTCCATGTCCCTTCATTAATTTGGCAATAAAATAGGGAGGAAATTAATAGGAAATTCATGCAAAATCTGCCCCTTAACTACTCATCCACCTATCTTGCCATTTTATATTGTAGCGGGTACTTTTCCAGATCCTGACTTACCCATAACTACTATGACATACTCTGACACCTTTTTCTCATCACAAATAAGTCCACATAACATTATATATGCTTTCCATGGAGGGAGAAATGCCTTTCCCTCTACCTTTCATTAAAATCATTTAATAATTATTTATTTTGGAGTAAATTTAATCAAATTCTTTCTATAGGTCCATAACTCTGACTCTTTGTCTATGGGTGCCAATACTGTTTATTCATCATGATGTATTTCTCCAATTTTTCTCAAGTCAAAAGTCAACCCATAGACGGTTTATTTTGGCTTTTCCCATAATATATATAGGCTTTAAATTCTATCAAAGCCAATCTCTCTACTTGCTAGGGACGAAATTATTTTTAAAATCTGTAATAATTCCTCAACTGCTTATCTCCTAGTGTCATTGAGCATCTGAGGCCTCCTCACATTCTAAATAATTTAATTCTGGCTATTATTGATGATTAGCCAAAACCTTGGGATTTTCTCAAATTTACTTTAGAGGTATTTTCATCATTTTTAACCTCATATAAGCCTCAGAATCTCATCCTATTTTTTTGGAATTTTTTTGAAATATTCAGGCTCACTTTCATCACTGCTCAATTTACAGTTTGGAACTTTTCAAATTTACATTTAGATCCCCGCTTGGGTTTAACCTTGGGAATCCCTTCACTAAGGTTCCTAGCACAACTTCTAGCTCTTAATCACCTTAACTTCTATACTGTACCCCTTGAAATTTCACTAGAGTCTCTACTTTCTCTTTCCTTAGTCTTAGAAAACTTTCATTTTGCCATTTAGTCCTTGGGAATCCCTCTGTCCCTCCAGAAAAACTCTGGGACTCTTGCTAGAAAGGTTCGAGTAGCCTTCACATCTCAGACTATTTCTTACATCTCAGAGCCCAAAATTCGAGATGTTACAAAGATTATCTGTCATATCCTAATAATTATCATCTAGAAGGTGAGAAACTTAGGATTGACCAGGGGCTAGGTAGTGTAATAGAAACAAAGATAGAACAACTTTTGAAGTAAAATACAGGAAAGGACTGGAATGTTATTTTGAAAAGTTCTGGTCAAGGAAGGGCAAAATTAGAAATTATGCTCAAAATTCCTAAGAATTTATTAAAAAAATAGAATAAAGGGTCTAGAATAGTATTTAAGGCCTAAAAAGTACAAACAGAGTAAAAATAATTTATTTTAAAATTTTTTGTAATTATTCGTATTTTTGGCTAATTTTGAAAAATTAGCCAAAATGAATTATTTTAAATATATAAAGGCCTTAATAATTCACACACAAAAAAGAAAAGTTATTTGAGAGGTTATTATAAATTTTAAAATTATTCTTGGCCTCTGAAAGTGTAGAGGTTAGCTTTAAAATATTTAAAACCAAATTATATTGGTAAAAGGCCGATTTCAGGAGAAATTAAATAGAAGGAGTTATAGGTCAAAATTTAATAAGAAAAATAAGAGAACGTCTCCTCATCAAAATAAATTTATTGGAATAAAGAAATAAATTTTCAGAAGGACTGGATTAGACAAGATCCAGGAAAAATTTTATCGATATTAGAAACTTATAGAGTAAAATAACCAAAAGTTTGGAGGAGCAAATATTTTCCCCAAATTTTTCCACATGGCTTGGCACCAAAATAGGGAAAGAGGACATGGGTGGAATAATACAAATTGTTAAGGGGTAAACTTAAAAGAATGAAATTAATATTATTTTTAAATCTCATGATTAATAGGTGGATGAACACTTGGCAAGGTAAGAGGACACTTGGTAGCTTGGAGGGACATGTGGCATGATATTGTGATGAATGGTTGGATCAAGAGCCAACTAAACATGAAATTCTAGGGTTTTCTTAATAGAAAAAAAAATGAAAATCCAAGCAAAAAACAATTCAAAAAAATTGAAAAACTTAGCAAGGAGATTTCTCTCTTATAACCTTGAAAAGGAAGAAGAAAAAGAGAAGAAGATTAAGTTATCATTAAGCAATCATCTAAGGTAGGTAAAGTATTCATTAAGGGTTTAATTACCTTGATTAGTGCATGATTTGGGATTGATTTGATGGTTGAAAATGGCTAAAATCCTAGGAAAAACTTGCTTCCCAAAATGTCATCTCTAATAGATATGAATGATTCAAGAATGGTATATGGATTAGAGGATAGAAAATAGTTGAAAACTAGTGTTTTAACTTGATATATGGAAGAATTCCAACTTGTGACATTAATGTATACCATTTGGCCAAGCTGGGATTATAGGGTTAGAGTTTGATTCTTGTTAATTTGATGCTTCTCATGTGTTTAGAAGCATTAAATTTGAAAATAAAATTTTTGGAATCCTAACCCTATGTTTCGGCTAAGTGTAGTTTGATGGAAATGAATTGAATTTTGATTAAACTATATTTAAATATGGATTCTACATATCATGTAAGAAAAGCCTAAGAGGATTATGTTAGAAGAGATGATGTAAAAACCCTAAATCAAGGACTAAGGGCTAGGGTTTTAAGTTAGGTATTTGATGGAATTGTTTGAGTAATGTAGAATGCCATTGTTGTGTGACTGATAGGCATTAAATTTGAGCAAGAGGAGACTCAAGAACAAGCTAAAGGGATCAAGGTAAAGCTTGATAGGAGGTAACAAAAACTTACATTTTTAGTATTAAATGATTGTTTTAGCTATGCATGTTATGCTATGATGTGGTTATGTGTGATAAAATGTGTTTAACTCCTTGCATTTGTGCCTTGGCAATGTGTATAGTTGAGTTGTTAATGAGATAATTTTATACTCCCTTTCCATGGCATGAAAATGAGAATAGATACGTGAGAAAATTTGATTATGCATAGCATGAATAACCTTGTATTATTAATATCATAATTATTGTTCTATGCTATTGGGATTTTCTAGAAATGTCACTCTGTTTTATATACAATTGACACTTGGCTTATCATGGGAGAAAAGAAAGAGTATGGACTTGAGAGGAAATTTTGCAAAAAATTTTATGCAATTCTATGTGTTTTGTATAATGAGACAATGGATTATGTAATTTATGTATGTTATGATGGATGCTTGTATGGATGGTTACTCTTACTTTTTGGTAGATATTATGCTATATTATCCATGATGATATGAATGGTTGTTGGTAAAAATGGAAGTTAGGAATCAACTTTCATAAGTTAGGGCAATTAAATGAGATAAAATTACTTGTAAGACTCTAACTTGAGGCCCCAACTTTATGATCAAATGATGAAATTTTGGTTGTGAAATTTGGTGGACCTAAATTTCATATTTTAAGCTTCAAATGAAGTGGTAGATAACCTGAATTAGAGTTTTACATGAAAAGATATGAATTTTTGAAGTTAAGGCAAAAAGCTGGAAAATAAAAATTGACTAAACAAATAATGAGTATTTTTTCTCCATAAAGAAATGAATGAGCTTCAAATAAAATTTAGAACCACCTCATTTTGATTTTTCTAGAATTAATTATGAATTTTTGAAGTTGGCAACATTTTTAGGATTGCTAAATGAATAGTAACCCAAGAAAGTGATTTTTCAAAATATGGTTTCCCAAGCTTAATAATGTCATGTAAGGTTCCAATTGACATGTTTTGGCTGTATTTGTGTTCTAAAATTAAGGTGTTACATTGTCTCCAGTGGAGCACATGATCATTAAATGGGAATCCCTCTAAGTTCTTGGACTAAGTGTTACTTTCCCAAAACTTGTAAATATGACATGATCACTGATAATATATCAAAGTTATTTAGTGGTAGATTATTGGAGGTAAGAGAACTTCCAATTATGAGCATGCTTGATTAGATTCTAACCTATCGAATAACTCAATTTGCTGAAAATCACATGAAGGCTGAGAAGTATTGTGATAAAAAGAATTGTGTTCCCAAAATCTCACAAAATCCATGCATGTATTCTCTTATATAATTTGTAAGATTTGTTTGTTTCCATAGAATAGTTTTACTCAAGAAAATTATTAGGAAAAATGATCCAAAAAATATTCTGAAAATACTAAATTCCAAGTTATGCACTTAGTAAATATAAATGACATAGAAAGAAGGAAAGCTTGAATGGGCATTAAGAAAATGTAGAAAAATGACAAAAAAACCCCAAAAGCTAGCAAATGCATATTTTCTACAATTAAGCAATAAGTAACATCACAATGCATTTTTAACAACTTTTGAATTGGGATAAATAAGTTGTTTTTTCCCCCCCCAACACCAAGGCTAAGCAATTGGGAACACTGCCATCTTCATAAAATGCCTATAATTGAGCTAGAAATAACAATTTCACAACACAATTTCACAACTTTCAAATTGATATTAACAAGTTTTTTTTCCTAACATTAAGACTAGCAAATTGGGAAAAAACTGAATTGAAAACAATAGCATTGCAATACATTTTGTCAATATTTGAAGAGATACTAATAAGATGCCTTTTCTAACATCAAGACTTAGGAAATTGGTATGAACAATCTTCTTCTTCTCTTTATCTTGCGAGCTTCATGATGTGTAATTCCTATAAACCATCTTGATGAAAATTTGGTAAAATGCATTTGGAAGTTGTTATTACTAATTCAATTGCTACGTCATGAAGCTCATGAGATAGAGAGAAGAAGATTGTTCATCTCAATTTGCTAAGTTTTGATGAAAAAAGTAACTTGTTAATCTTAATTCTAAAGTTATCAAACTATGTTGCAATGTTGTTATTATCAGCTTAATTGCATTCATTTCATAGAGTAGTTTTTCCCCCGATTTGCTAAGTCTTGATGAGAAACAACAGCTTTTTAATCTCAATTCAAAAGTTATTAAAATGTGTTGTTATGCTATTATTGCCATTTCAATTGCAAGCATTTCTTGAGGACAACATATTTTTTTTCAAATTTTTAAGACTTGATGTTAGAAAAAAAAAACAACTTGTTAATCTTAATTTGAAAGTTGTTAAAATGTGTTGCAATGTTGTTATTTTCAACTTAACTATAGGCATTTCATGAAGATGGTAGTTCTTCTCAATTTGCCTAGTCTTGGTGTTAAAAAATGTTACTTGTGAATCTTAATTCCATAGTTGTTAAAATGTGCTGCGATGTTGTTATTGCTAGCTCAATTGTAGGAATTTCACAGAGATGGTAGTTTTTTCCAATTTGCTAAGTTTTGATGTTAGAAAAAAAGCAACTTGTTAATCTTAATTCAAAAATTATTAATTGTAGGAAATATGCATTTGTTGATCACAAGGGAATTT
>NW_021633607.1:0-41638 GCF_004799145.2 Neltuma alba
AAACAACTAAAACAAAATCAAGCCCGTCGTATTATCTAAAATGACTGCAATATAATAACTATATCATGCTTTTATTGATTGTCTATCTCAAAGAAGCAAGCATGTGATTAATCAATAAATTTGTGTGTATATTATTCTGAGACTATCCTTTTTCTCACCAAAACATAATTGTACTCATAGGAGGGGTGTGATAGTGGGTCGTTCGTCATAATTGCACGGGCTCGCAGGGCTCAATATCATATAATACCACTACCTCCGAATAATTGTAAGGTCTATTTAAAGTAGATTTTGTATTTAGGAGTGAAGGTAGCAGTATGTCCCCCACACACACACCACACACACACACAAAAGCAGATCATAGTAAAAATGCATCCTTTACAAATGGTAAAGTAGCTTTCCGGAGTCAAGGCAAATTCCCATCGCTAAAGTAAAATCAGTTCATTGACAGTTATGATAGACGCTATAATTAGTTTACAAACGAAACTAATGCTCTGTTCGTTAAGCAAGAGATCGTTATTTCTCGTTGGAACGTTCAATATTATACACAAGCCATCCTTTTCAACTTTTTTTCAAAAAAATTAAATATGGATTTACAACATATAAAGTCTTAAAAAATTTATTTTTTAAAAAAAGGGTAGTAAATATCATGAAAATTATTTGTAAAATGGCTCCGTTGAGTCCCGTATCGCTTATAAAACAGTTCTTATAATTATGAAATCATCTCCATGAGATAGAGGAATAAGCTAAATAAAAATAAAAATAAATAAGTAAACACATATCATCATTGAATGATGAGAGAGACATTTAAGACTTGAGAGGGAGAATAAGAAGACGGTCATATATATGGGAAGAAAAACGGACGCCAAAGAGGACTTCAACGGAGAAGATAACAAGACTAAATGAAAATTAATTAAAATCAAAACGTTAAGATTTAAGGTGGAAACAAATTGAGCAGATGTTAGGTATAGAAAATACAGTAAGTTTATTCAATTAATAGAATTTATTGGGGCCATAATTGAGTACAAGGCACAATAATAAAAGATATATATATATATATATATATATATATGATGTGTAATTATGCGTAACGAATGTATAATAATAAGAAATAATATATATTTGTATAAGAGGTCATTAGTAAACATCATCACCATGTATAGTGTCTAGGACCGAGTTTATGCCAAGGGGGGATCGAAGATAAGATCAGGAAACCAAAGTGTTACGACATGATACAAGGTGTCAACTGTCAAGGCAGGTCGGCATAAGAAGACAAAATCACAAAATCATTACAGTATCTATCTCTCTCTCTCTCTCCATATATATATATATATATATAATATATATATCCTTTACCAAGTCACGTGGAAAGGGATCACTTCGAATACAAACAATTACTTGATAAAATTATCTTCTATAAACAAACAGTAGTATCATTTGAAATAGGTAATATATATGATTATAAAAATATGCAGAAGTAAGGATATATATCACTCTAACAAAATATATGCAAGATAATACACAATAGTATGAGGCTTATAAAAAGAAAACTCCGAAAATTTTACAAATAATATCACTTCCAGTCTTGGCTTAGCATTCATCCCTTCCCACGTATAGCCTTTCATATGACATCATTATCTAAAGTAGCAATTATTTTTCAAATCTCCTTCGCTTTAATATTAGTCATGATACTGCCAGTCAAAATGAAACTTATACCGCTTGCGTAATCATCAACATATATAATTCATGAATTCTGAGATCATAAAATATTCATTTCAGCATACATATTTTTTTGCGTGGGGTGGGTTGGTGGCCTGTCGACGTCCAAGTGATTCTATGTTTTTGCCGTAAACACGACTATCTGTTGCTTTTCATTATGTTCTTTCAAATTGATAGGGACAATGCTGTCAGAGTCTCAGAGTATCTTGATATGTTAAATAAAATTGTCCTTTATCTTTAAAAAAAAAAAATTCACCCCAGTCACCACCCATCTATATTTTAACATTTGAATCAAAACGACGATATGGGGACATTGCAGTCAGAGTCTGAGAGACAGTTGAGATCCCCAGTACTTAACATGCACGAATCCTTTAATTTCCTCCCTACGTACGCCTGCTATCACACTAAAAGAAGACGGAATGAGCCTTCTGGGGAAGAAAAGGATGAGACTATTTGGTGCGAAGTTCCGAAAGCATATTCTGTTTCTGTGAAATGATCCCCGTGACAGTAAAAAAAAAAAGGTACAGTGGCGATAAATTTTGTCATTAGATCGCCCACTTGGTCCACTTGCATGCATTCCACGTTAGTTACTCCACTACTTCAGCTTACGTGTCTCTAATCTATTCGTTCAGTTTCATGACTCAGAACATTACAGCCTCTTCATTCATTCCTCTCTTTCTCTCAGTGGTAACAGAGTAACCAATATCCCCCCTCTCTTCTTTCCTGTAATGGTCTTCATTCGTTTCCTCTGTTTCTCTAAATTCAAACTCCGAATTCGTAGGAAGCCGTTAAGGTAAAAAAGGGGTGTTTTAGGTTTTCTTCGGGCTTGACCAGAATGGGGAGGAGGGAGAGAGAAAGAAAAAGGCTCGAGATCTCTGTCCGAAAGCCGTCTATATATTTAGACAGATCCCTTCACAAAAACTTCTTGCTCTTATTAGATTCCTAACACTCCCGTCAAGTTGATATCAAATCAATATATAAATTACTATCATATGTAACAATACTTTATTCGATTGCCCAATATAAATTCATCGTCCAATCCATACAAGTTTCTCCAATATAAAACCAGAATGCCGTAAGTGAAGCATTAAGCCGTGGAAGTTGCAGGAGCTTCAAACACTCGCCATCTCAGAACCCTGCTCCCGATCTGTCTCTTCATCATGGAATAGATACATAGAACATGAGAGCACCAACACCATCAGTGCAAACGACGACACATTGATGAGGAGCAACCTCATTGGAGAGACCGAAACCAGCAACAGTAGCTCAGAGGCTGGAGCTCCAGAAATGTGGCGCCATAATATATCTTCTTTTTTCTCAGTTGACGATTAAGCCGCGCAAACCTGAAAGTGAGGAAAATATATGCTAGAGGACGCACGGAGGAGTAACCAAAGTGGTAGGAAGCCATTGAAGCTGAGAGGAATGGATTATACATGAAGATTTAGGATAGCTCTGCTATATATTTAGAACATGGGACTTACACTTTGTTATTACTAAAATCAATTTAAAAAAAATTAATTTCATGTAAGTTAAAATAAAACTCCTCCTGCATACTTATTTCGTATATTGTATAATCACTTTTAAAATCATGATTTGATTTTTACTCAAACACTCTCTAAAAAGAGCTTGGGAACCCCTTAAAAGCACTTAAAAATTATTTTCACAAAAATTGAGATAAAATTTCTCCAATATGCTTTTCTCTGTTCCAAAAACCTAACCCATTTGAGGAGAGGGAAATGTCATGATCCAAGGCTCTTTGAACATGGGCCAAAAGAGAATATGGGCTGCAGATGAAGTAAATGGGCCGAAAAGTTATGACAAAGGAGTCGAAGAACATTGGTTACAGAGGAAGGGGCTAAAGGAGAAGGGTGTGAAGATTTTTGATGAAGCTGTCTCCTCCTCGGCGACGTTCTCTTCTTCCTGCCCTCGGATTTCCTCTGCTGCTCCCATTTTCGATTTTCCCTCTGATTCCTCCTCACCTCCCAGTATTCATCCACAAGGTGCATTTTTCCTCTGGTCATAATTGACTAAAAGGCGCAATAAAAAATACATATATATATGTCGTGTGTGGTTGTGCGTGTAACGAACGTATAATAACAAGAACTAAAGAATTGAGTAGCTGTAAAAATTTTATTACGAAATATAAGAGGCCATTAATAAACATCATCACCATAAATATAGTGTTAAGATAAAAAAGGAACGACTTGAAACCTGGAAACAAATATATTTTCATAATGTTGAACATAAAAACTGAAAGATTTTGAGCCAAATGCCAAAGCCAGCCAACCAGACGAATGAGGCATATATATGTGCGTATGTGTATACACACACACACATATACACACTCATGGATTGCTGTGAACAATGCAACCACAAGATCAGCATTATATTATACTACCTCCAGTCCTTAATATAAGAAATCGTTTGACTTTTATTTTGATCCTAAGTATAAGACCTCAATCCATCTTGTCTTTTATATTTATTTATTTTTTCTAAAATAGTCTTTCTAATAATGGTAGTTCTAACTTTAACTTGATTAGTAAAGATATTTTAGGAATAACAACACTTATTTATTACAAATAACTAACTTAATTTATTTTCTTAATCTACTCAAATTAGTTAACTAGCTCTTATATCAAAGACGGAGGTAGTATTGTCCAAATAAACTTATAGCTGTGTCCACTAGGTTTAATTAGGAAGAAAGGAATCAATGCTTTTTTTTTTTTGGGTGAAGAGTGAGAGAGGGCTAATAAGATCTACCCCAACAGGAGACTAAAGTAAAAAGCTACAAATTTAATCAGCATCATCACGTACGTACAATGCAGAGCAACATGACGAATTGCCTCCAAAGCCACCTGCCTTAATTGGCTATATGTTCTTGATAAATAGTATCAATCTTAATTTAAAATAATTATAGTTAAGGTGCTGAATCACCACAAGCAACCAAATCAATACGTACAAATCAATTATTAAATTAAAATCGACTCTGGGCTGCTTTTGCTTCATGTTTGTATTTTCCATCATTATATGTCAAAGCAAGCATGTGATATATCAAGATAATATTCTTTAATTTGACTATCTTTTTAGGTTTCATTATCATATTAACTATCAAAGAGACATTATGGCGTCGATAAGTTGTCCGATTTGGGACTTGAAAAGTAATATGATTAGTTTAGACAGCGATGTAACTGGCATTCTGTACTGGCTTGTATGTGTGTGTTTGTGTGTGTATTTTGAGAAGACCATTTCTAAGGTGACTGTAGTTTCTTTCGATCTTTAATTTTATATTTTTCTTCTTATTAAATATTTTAATTTTAGTATTTCAACACTATTAATCCTTATAACTTTACTCTTAGTATTATTAAGACCATATATAAGAACTAATTGTACTAATAGAATAAAATTACATAATTTAGTATGAAGGGAAAAAAAACTAACAGGTATCAAATTTAAGGAAATTTTAGGCATCTCAATATATAGCCATGTATACAGATGCTTGTAACACAAGAATAGCATATATATTGCGAATTCCAGTGCAGGTGAGAGGACACACATTGATGATGAACCGTTTGAGAGGATATAATAAAAATATATGCCCACATAGACCACTAAGTTCACAACATACTTAATTAATTATATACCTCTTACAGGTTTTGAAAGGACATTATGTCTTTTCCTTTTTCATTCGACGTACGTGGTGTTACTTCTTATTAATTTATTTTATAAAAAGGGCGTCAAACTTCAGTTTATTTTATATTATCTCTCCTAGTTAGTCCTCGTATATTATCCCCTTGTTCCTCTGTAAAAAGGGCCCAACCTATAATATATTGTTCGACGATACTTTAATTTCCAACTTATAATAAGCGCTTGATAATATCACTGAAAGGAGTTAGTGATTAGTGACGATTACTGAACTGTCAAATTCCAAACCCCCACTTTCAAATTCTCGTTTTAACTTTTGTGTGTGTGTGTGTGTGTGTATTGGACTCTTTTAGATTCATGCGGTATATTGAAGAGTGGCCACACATGCCGACGAAGCCTTGAAATGGCATTGGTGACACAGTAACTTTTACTTGATCAAGACCAGTCGCACTTTCACAATCTTTTATGTCGTATCTTATTTCATCCCTTTCAATTTATAATTATATATATATATAGCAGTATATTCAGGCCAACTTAATTACAGGCACACCTCCTTGATTAGAGTCTTCTTAATTAGCATCGTACCTTTGATAGGTTCCTTAAGAGAGACACTGATCATCTGCTACTGCATTTTCATTAAGTCTCCGACATAAGAAGTTCTATGATGTCTAGGGTTTTTCGTTGCTTCTCTGTTCCTCCAAATCTTGTACCAATTCATACATCACCACCACGCAGGTCGTCATCAGTAATTTCTTTACTTTCTTTTCAACATCTTTTCCTTTGCATATATACGCATTCTTTAGTTTTATTTTCTTCTTTTAAATTATGACTCTTTTTATATTCATTTATTGAAGGGCTACGAACTGTGTTGCATTACACACTGTTTATCCCTACCTTACTGGGTTGCTCCTTGGTTTGATCGAAATAAAGTATCAAGGATTGAGCAGCAACCTCTTCAAAGAACACCTGGTCACGATGATGATCTTTCTGATATCAAAATTTGTCTACGTCATTGCCCTCGTAACTTTTCCTTCAGAGCATCAGACCATTGATCATTACTCGCTGGATTTGAAGGTTGTGGTGTGCCATATTTCTGGAACCATTGCTTCTGAGCTACTCTTGCTGGTTCTGGTCTCTCCGCTACAGTGCTTCGTCATCAACGTCTCCACACTTATCCTCGTACTGGCCATGTTCCTGTGCTACAAGTATCTATTCAAACTGCTGAATCATGTTACAGCACAAGGCACGGAAGTTCACAATGGAGAAGAACAATCCGACGAGACCATAAACGAGGAAACTGAAATAACTTCCACCTCTTAATAATATGATGTTTTCAGTCTCCTTCTAGGCGGCCTATTTAATATGTGCGTGTGTGTTTTCTTTTTCACACTCAGCTCACTTAAGATCTAGCTAGTTTCAAGATTCTATACCAACTAGATATTTGAAATATTGCATGTGTGCCTGTATTCGAAGCAGAGGTCGCACAATTGATAATGTATTATTATAAATACAGTGCGGCTTTATCTTGATGATGAGTCATATTATGCATAACTTGTTATACTCCCTAGTTGTTTGTTTTTGTTTCGAGTTGTTGTAATTTACAAGTTTTAACTTGTCTTTTGATTAGAAGAAGAAGAAGAAGAAGTGGTGTCTGGGGTCAGGGCCTCCAGGACTTGGACGCTTGGACGAGTAATATACCAAAAAGGATGCCGGCTTTCTTTCTTGCCTAGTGGATGCCTGCTTTCTGAAGCTTGTTATGCGTGAGCTCTCACTGAGAGTTCAAACTCTAGTGTGTATAAAGATCTTATATTTAAGACCAGAGGAGTATCTTGTTTCTCTTTCCTTGGTCACTTCGAGTTATATCAAGAAAACCGTATACTCCAGATGCACCTGAAACAGAGACCTACGACAGAGCTATACAAGGCAATTTGTGAATTTACAAACAATGTTAATTTGTGTCTGCTTTTCGGTTCCTTTAATGTTCTTTAATTTCGATGACGCACCTGGGCCATGAATAATCCGTGTATTTTGTAAGTTAATTAGGTACTGTTGGATCTTAATCATATGGAGTTCGAAGCTGGAAATCACACGCCACTGGCTTCTCCTTTCTTATAATATTTCCCTCCCCTGTTCCAACTGCTGCCGCACATTACGTTATCCGCGGAGGGGCGCATCAGAGGAATGGTCGTGCACGCGCGCGCGCGCACACACAGAGCCATGTAACATACAGATACTTGAAACCCAAGAATATATGTCGCTGCCAGTACAATGTGAGGACACATTATTATCGATGACTAACCATTTGATTGGGGAATATAAACATTTATGCATTTCATTAATCATCGAAATAAACGTCAGAGTATCACCCAGAATGTTTATATAACTAGGTTTTAATGTTTATATATACACGTTACACACACAAACTACCTCTTATTTTTAATATAATACTTAGTTTGTAGTTCAAATTAAACTATATTAAGGCTTGGAGGTAGTATTAGTTAACTACACCTATAACTATAAAGCAGGTCTTTTAAGGTGTTTTTACTATAAGTAAATAAATTATAAAAATGGTAAAAGTTAATTAAAGTGACAAAAGAGATACATTAACATTCAGACAAACATGTTCCATTCAAAACCCTGTGAATAGGATTACAATTTATTCGCCTCTTTGATTGAATAAAATTTAACTCTTTTTGTCTGCTCGCTTTTTCCTCTGAGCCTTCCTCCTTTTCGTGCTCATTCTTCTCTCTCTCCTTTCACGTATCATTATCCGAATAAATTATACGATAATTAAAAATGCTTATCTATTCTTTTAATATTTATTTATTTTTCATGATATCTTTACTGCTGGATGGTTCATCCCCCTCGCAACGAATCATTTATTAATTCCAAACCATATTGTTTTCTTTTCTTGGTTTTTATTTATTCACTTTGAACTTTTGTCTGCCGCATGAGATAAGATAATTGTATATAATGGGGGACTTTCCCCAATTTTTCCATGAACTAATGACTTTTAAGCTGATTTTGTTTAAAAAAAAAAATCGGAGAGGCAAAGTTATTTTCACTTTAGCACATAAGGCACTTAACCGCATCCTCGCCTTCCTTTTCCTTTAGATATCCCTTTTAAAATAATAATTCAAACATGTTCTTTTTATTGTTGTTTTAAAAAATTATTCTAAAAAATGACACTACAGAATTATTCTAAGAACATAAAAATTAATAATAAAACCAAACAAGCCCTTAATATTTATCAGTTAAACTTGTAAATATTAAATTATTTGGGACCCATGTTTAGTATATATATTAAATGAAATTTGGAAATCTATTTGTATTTATTAACTTCTCCACTTTTTCTCCATTCTCTTTGGTCCTAAATATAAGACCTATCTCTTATATTTATCAATTTTTTCTAAATTATCCCTATGTATACTCCATCAACCATAATCAAGTAAGTCAGGGAGGAAGGATATTAAGAAAGATGATTATGATATTTAGAAAAAATATGTCATATTTTTTATAATTAACTAACTTACCTAACTTTTTTAATCTAATCAAATTATTTAAATAGATCTTATATTAAAAACCGAAAGCGTATTAATGTTTTTCCTCTTCGGGTGCATGACCGAAGGCGAGAAAAGGCTCAGCCCACAACGAAACTAGAAAGCTCCAAACCTCATCACAGTGCATTATAATCTATAACCGCCATCATCCGCCACTGATTTGATCATTTATTTATTTATTTATTTATTTATTTCCCTTTCAAATGGATCAAAATAGCAAACAAACTACTAGCAATTAACATCTTTCTTGCTTTATTATTATTTTGCAGCAAGGAAGATGAAATCGTAGTTGTCGTAAGGATTAAACAATAATACTTTTCATTATATGTACCAGTAACCGATTGATTCTTTTATTTCATATAAATATACATATACAGACAAAATAGTGATTTAGAATTAGACATTGGTCTATATTTGAACATAGAATTTAAAACAAGCTATAGCTATAATATAGCCATAATATTCACAGCATATTATTATTCATATTGTCAGTTTTGTGTATTTCATATATATTGAAACCCTCCTTTTGCGGGTGCTGCTTGCTTCGTGTTTTCATTTCGAATCATTCTATTACAAAGCACAAGCATGTGACATATCAATATACAGTTAGTCGACTCTCTTTTTGGCGTTAATTCATTCATGCATCACAGTCAGTTATAACACTCCATATAGCAGGCACACTATGTTGCATTATTATTTTAAACTGCAGAATTTCTGGGCGTATTTGAATCTCAACGAGTAATCCGGCATGCCCACCCAATATAGAATCACAAGAACAACAAATGACGCCAAAAGCAAGAGATGAAGGCTACTTACAGAGAATTTCTAGTATCTATACACCTGACTTTCAAAACTAAACTAATCTCATATCTTATGAACGTGTGGCTAAAAGAATTTAAATTTTAAACAATAAGGTAATACTCCCTCTCTAAACTCTTGTATCTTGTTATTCATATAATGATCCTATTTATATCTGACTTGGGCCCTAATGCATCAAGGATGAATTACGTGTTACTTGCTGTAAATATTGGGAGAAATATGCAAAGAAGAGAGAGGGGTTGATAATAAATCTTCCAATACCTTTTATTTTTAATATAAAAATTAAATAAGTAATTTATAATTATCAGTGAATAGCTGGGGCATAGCTTAATTACGTCAAAGTTTCCTGACCCTCAAAAGAATATCATATACATGAAAGTCAAAGTTGGTGTGCAGATCAGAGGAGAAAGGAGGGCACGCAAAATTGCAAAAGAACTAGAGAAATGGGTGACACATCAACAACTGGAGAAAAATATGATTTAAGAAAGAGACAAAGTGGGTTTTACGCTTTATTTTAAGCACATAATAAGACTTAATTAACTTCATCCCCTCTGTAGCCGCCAGATCATTATGATATGGTTATAGAAAAGAATGAAATATAATTATTAAAAGTCTTATAATAAATAAATGACAAATTTCTTTGTACACTTCTGTTCACTTATTATTAAAATTATTTTGGAAACTTACGGTGATTTTCCCAGTTTATTCCTATATTTGCTTGCCTTTGCGTTTTCTATGGTCGAAGAAACTCATACGCCCCCACACGGACACTCTATATATTTTAAAAAACAAAGGAGAAAGAGTTTTCACAGAGAAGAAAGAGCTTTCACACAACGGCGGCAGAGAGAAAATGTGCTGGTTCTAGTTCTAGACGCGAAGTTGTGCCATAATGAACTTTCACTTTGTTTTGCCACTAACAAAGGGAGAACCCTATTTGAAAAAATAAATTCATTTGAATTATTTAATTTGAATTATTTTCAAATTCTTTTATTTAGCTAGCTACACTATTTTATTAGTAATACTCATTATTTCAGTTTATTTTATTTTTAAAAAAATTTATTCTCTTTTGCATTTCATTATTTTAGAAGTGAATTACAACTAGCTAATCACTTTCTTCTCTCTTTTTCTTGTGAAAAAACCAATAAAAAGGGAAGAATGATCGGCCCTTAGACTAGGCTAGGGTTGTTTTTAAAGAGGTTGTGATCTACATTATTTGCCGACATTGGATTTCTCTATATGTGTCACTTCCAACTGATTCATATTTATATATATTAATAAAAATAATTCAAGCTATATTAACTTTGTTATAAAATTTAAGTGATTTGTATTCTCCAGTATCATATTAATTTGTATTCTCTCTCGCTATTCTTATTACGTATGACTATATATGAAATAAACGTACAATTCTTTTTGGAAGTATCGAATGTCTTATAAGGCACCGTTTGGATGCACTTGCAAACCATGGTTTGGAAGCCCAAACCATGGTTTGCACAAAATGCTATCCAAACACCCCCCTCAAAAACCAAAACCATGGTTTTGGGCCAAACCATGGTTTTAGCTCCAAAACCATGGTTTTGGAAAAAGCAAAAATTTTTTGCTTTTGGAGAAAAAAGGGAGAGTGTGAGAGCCTATAGGATATGTATCTTGTTATTTTTTTTAAACATATTTTTTTATAAACATATTTAATCTTATATTTTATAAATATATATACATATTAATTATTTATTAATTATATTATCTTATGTATTATTAATTATGTTAATAAAAAATATATTATTAACAATTGTATTCCTCTAAATTAAAATATATCATAAAATCTATTTTTTCTGTAATTATCATATTAACTTATTTCTTTTTTTTAGTAATTTGTATATATAAAAAGTGCTTCTGATAACAACTATCCAAACACTTTCACTTCTCAAAATCACTTTTTCATAAAATCTATTCTTTCCAGAATCTATTCTCCCCAAAATCTATTCTCCAGAATCACTTTTTCAAACCACGGTTTGGTTTCATCCAAACACACCCTAAGATTAAGAACTCTTTCTATAAGGCACACTATATAATAAGGAATTGAGGTATCATACTCTTGTAGTCATCTTTGCAAGGTATAGAAAGAGTTTTTTTTTTTTAATCTACAAGTCACATCATTAAATTTTTTTCCATAAATATACAATTTTACTTGCTTTTTATTTATTACTGTGTAAACTATTATTTTAATTTTTTGAAAAATATATATTAAATAAGAGTAAAGTTCAAAAGTTATTACTCCCTCTACTTTTTTTTATAAGCCACTTCTAACTAACTCATAGGTATCAATTAAAACAGTTAAAAACATTCAATTTATCATATAAAATTCAAGTTATTTCTAATTTACTTTTATTAACTACACTAAACTTCGACGTCATAGTAATTTTTATTCTCTCCTACTGCCCTCATTAAATATGAGCATATATAAAAAAAATTCAAAACTCTTTGAAACTAGGTGCCTTGTAAAAATGACAAAAAACACCTTCTAGGTAGTGCCTTATAATAAAAACCAGATGGGGTAAATTTTATAACTTCTAGTAAAACATGTTGGAAGTGTGCTGCATAAATAGGATAAGATTAGTATACATACACACAAATTATATTATACACCCTCTCCAATCCTTTTTGTAAGAGATGAAGAAATAAAAATGTAGTTGAAATTAGTTAGATTAACAATAAATATGTTAAAGATAAAATTTTTATACATACTATCATTTAATAATTGGTTGGTGACTTTCAACATTGATCTTACTGATAAATACTTTTTTTTAAATAGGAACGTATAAGAAAAAAATTTAATAAATAACACTTTAGAATATTCTCTCTCTCCTTTTTTTTTTTTTGAAAAATAGGAGGAGTAAAAGCTCTACAAAATGGAGGGGAGGGAGTAAAAGCCTCTATTTTCTGATTTCTCCCAGATTATATCTAAAGAACAATATTGAAACCCAACTTAGACGTCAATTCCATTTTGGCAATATTTTATTTAAACAGCAGGGAGATAGTTTATATAGACAGAAGGACACTCATCAAGCCACTTGCTTACATGCACTTCTCCGGAGAGTGTCTCCTTAACATTCTATTCTCTGTTATGAGAAATTCGATCTCTAGGCTTCTTCGTTGCTTCTCTGACCCCCCAAATATTATCGGACCAATTCATGCTACGCCACCCAAGTGAGTCATCAACTTCTTTGATCAGCTTATGTTGTTTTGTGTGTGTGTGTGTGTGTGTCTTCTAATTTCTTAATCTTAACCCTTTGCTTCAATATTTGTGAAGGGCTTCGGATTTTGTTCCATCCCACACAATTTATGCCTACCTAACTGGATTGCTTCTTGCTTTGATTGCAATGAAGTATCAAGGATTGGGCAGCAGCCCTTTCAAAGACCACATGGTTACGATGATGCTTTTCCTGATATCAAAATTTCTCCACGTCGTTGCACTCTTAACTCTCCCTTCGGATCAAACCAGTGATCATCAGTCACTGGATTATTTGAAGGTTGCGGCGTACCATGTTTCTGGAATTATGGCGTGTGAGCTGCTCTTGCTGGTTCTGGTCTCTCTCATCAAGTGGTTCATCATCAACCTGTCCTCACTTATCCTCGTACTGGCCATGTTCCTGTCCTACAACTATCTGTTGAAACAATTCAATAATAATAATAATCATGTCGCAGCACAAGGCACGGAAACTCATCACAACAATGCAGAGGAACAGTATAATGATGAGACGATAAACGTGGGAACGGATTAATATATAACTTCTACCATTCAATATTTCTGTGTTTTCGATCGATCTCCTTCTAGGCGGCCTAGCTATTTAATATGTTTTCTTTTTACACTTCAAGATCTAGATTCTAGCTTCAATATATACCAACTAGATATGCTACGTGGGTCTATCTCCACGTTTAAGGGGACGAAACTTATTATGAATATTCAGTAGCGTGGCTTTTACATCGATGATTAGCCGCATTATATATGTATAACTCGTTATGTTCATAACTTATTGAAGATTTAGTGTGGTCCAAAAAAAAAAAGATTAATTAGTGGAGTATATTTTAATAGATATTTGATTTCCTTCGTATTTTCTCTGTTCTTTTTATATGTTGTTCCAGAAGCCAATTGAAGATTGAACACCATCGATCATTATTTTTTGTCCGTATATAGTGTACTTTTCCATTGACTAATTGGTATGAATAAGTGCATTACATGTGCAGTAGGCGTGACTCATTCATAATTCATAATAAATTTAAAAAGGGGATAGCAGCCTTGCAAATCAAAGAACGCCCTGCTTTCCTCATGTTTTTTCCTTGTGCAAATATTTGTCTAGATTATTATTTATAAATTCAAAACTATATAATCACATCGAGAATAAGAGAACATTAATCTTCCAGGTCTCATGATTCCTTTTTTTTTTTGGCCGGGATCCAGTTCTTATAATTTTCTTATATCTTTTATTTAGTCCCTGTATTTAATTTATATTCAATACAATTCCCAAACTTTATGAATCAGTCCTTATCATTTGATTTCAATTTCGATACCTAGGATTCTGTTTTTTGTATAGAGGGCGAGAATCAACAGGAAGTTGGCACAGAAGCTGGACGAATCATTTGCCATGTAATAGATATGCAACAGTCACCTCGTTGATTGAATGTTTGATATTTGTTTTAGGATAAAATATATATTTGGTCTTTTAATTTTATATAAGATTTCAATTTGATTTCTTAACTTTAAAAAGTATACTTTAGTCTTTTAACCCTAAAATTGTTAATCTTAAATAATAATTTTTTGAACAATCAAGGTTATTTTGAAAATTAAACTTAATATTATAGCATTTAGTAATGTTTGATCAACATTGAAGAACTTAATATCATCATTATTTGTTAATGGTTTTAGGATTAGAAGATTAAAAGTTTACTTTTTAAAGGTAAAAGACTAAAATAAAACCTTATATAAAGTTAAAGAATTAAAAGTATACTTTAGCTTTTGTTTTACGAATAACCCTCTTTTTTTTTTTTTGAGTGAAACTAATGACCATCTTTCGTGGTTGAAAGAAGCACTATTATAGTCAGAACTTTATATGTATTTATTGAGGAAGACTTTTAATGTTTAATTTATAGAAAATTGTAATGTTGTGAATAGAATTTTTTTTCCCGTTAAAAAAATAGATTTTTTTTTCTTCAAGGAGAATGAGAAGACGATATGGGAGGGAAAGAGGGCACAGCGAGCACTTCATCGAAAAAGATAACAAGACTAGAAGAAATTTTTTAAAAAAAAAATTCAAGATTTAATGAGGAGCCAAGAGACCAATTTTGAGATACAGAAAATATGTTTATTTAAGTAGTAAAATACATAGGGTCCTAACCCCTAAATTGACTAAAAGACGCAACATTTAATATGTGAGGTGTAGTTGTGTATAATTAGTACTCCTCTCGTCCTATTTACAAACCACTTTCAACATATTTTATACAAATAAAAAAAATCTTAAATTTTGTTAACTCTTATTTAAAATTTGATAACTTTCTAATTTTATCCCTATTTAATATATAGTATACCATATAAGAATAAAGTCAATACAATATTAAATGAAAAATAAAATTATACATTCATATTGTTAGTTGACTCTCTCTTTCGCTTTAATTCATTGATGCATCACAGCCAGTTATAAACATTATATATAGCAGGCACATTATGTTGCATTGTTATTTTAAACTGCAGAATTTCTGGGCGTACTTGAAGCTCAACAAGTAATCCGGTATGCCCACGCAATATAGAATCACAAGATAGGTGCTCCATTGTCACATAACAAATGACACCACAAGAAAGAGATGAGAAGTCTACTTAAAGATAATTTTACATGGGAGTTACATTTTTAGTTTCTATACAACTGACTTTCAAAACTTATTTTATCTCAAATCTTACGAACGCGCGGCTAAAAGAATTTAAATTTTAAACAATAAGGTAATATTCATTCTCTAAACTCACGTATTTTGTTATTCATATAATGACCCTATTTATATTGGACTTGGGCCCTAATCCATCAAGGATGAATTAGTATTACTTGCCGTAAATTTTGGGAGAAATATGCAAAGAAGGGAGAGGGGTTAATAATAAATCTTTTCATTTTTTTTATTTTTTATTTAAAATTTAAATAAGTAATTTATGATTATCAATGAACAGCTGGGGCATGAGCTTAATCACGTCAAATTTTCCTGGCACTCAAAAGAATATAATATATATGAAAGTCAAATTTGGTGTGCAGAGGAGAAAGAAGGGAAAGCAAAAGAACTAGAGAAATGGGCGACGCATCAACAAGAAGAGAAAAATATGGTTTGAGAAATGGGTAATGCACTAATGACTTGAACGGATATGCATAACAGACAAAGTGGGTTTTGCACTTTACGCTAAGCACATATTCACCCCCTCTCTGTAGCCGCCAGATCATTATTATATGGTTATAGAAAAGAATGAAATATAATGATTAAAAGTCTTATAATAAATAAATGACAAATTTCTTTGTATACTGCTCACTTGTTATTAAATTATTTTGGAAACTTACAGTGATTTTCCCAGTTTGTTCCTATATTTGCTTGCCTTTGCTTTTTCTATGGTGGAAGAAAGTAAGAAACTCATACGCACGCACACGGACACTTTACATATTTTAAAAAACAAAAGGAGAAAGAGCTTTGACAGAGAACGGCGGCAAGAGAAAGCGTGCTCGTTCTGGTCCTAGACCCCGTGGTTCGGTGATTGTGCCATCATGAACTTATACTTTGTTTTGCCACTAACAAAGGGAGAACCCTATTTGAAAAGATAAATTCATTTTAATTCTTTAATTTGAATTATTTTCAAATTCTTTTATTCATCTATTTATAATATTTTATTAGTAATATTCATTATTTCAGTTTTTTATTTTTTTGGTTCAAATTTATTCTATTTTACATTTCATTATTTTAGAAGTGAATTACGACCAGCTAATCACTTTCTTCTTTCTTTTTCTTGCGAACAAACCAAGAGAAAGGGAAGAATGATTGGCCCTTAGACGAGCCTAGGGTTGTTTTTAAAGAGGTTGTGATCTACATTATTTACCAACATAGGATTTCTCTATATGAGTCACTTCCAACTAATTCATATATATATTAATAAAAATAATTCAAGCTATCAAATTTGTTATAAAATTTAAGTGATTTGTATTCTCCTATATCATATTAATTTATATTCTCTCTCACTATCACGTATGACTATATATGAAATAAATATACAATTCGTTTCAAATGTCTTATAAGATTAGGAACTCTTTCTATAAGGCACACTATAATAAGGAATGGAGGGATCATACTCTTGTAGTTTTTTTAATCTACTTGCGAGGTAGAAAGAGTTTTTTTTTTTTAATCTCTAGTGTCATCATTAACTTTTTTTAGATGAATAGACAATTTTGCTGGCCTTTTATTTATGACAGTGTAAACTATTATTTTAATTTTTTCTAAAATGTCTATACTAAATAAAGGTAAAATTCAAAAGTTATTACTTCTTTTACTTTTCTTTATGAGTCACTCCTAACTAATTCATAGATATCAATAAAAATAGTTTAAAACATTTAATTTATTATAAAATTCAATTGATTTCTAATATTATCTTTATTAACTACACTAAACTCTGACATCATATTAATTTTTACTCTCTCCTACCACCCTTATTAAATATGAGCAAATATAAAAAAAAATATTTAATACTCTTTGAAACTAAGTGCCTTATAAAAAGGACTAACAACACCTTCTAGTTAGTGCTTTATAGTAAAAATCTGATTGGGTAAATTTTACGAGATACTTAATAAGATTTAAGTTTTCTTAATTCTAGTAAAACATGTTAGAAGTGTGCCGTAAATAGGACAAGATTAATATACATACACACAAATTATATTATCAATTTCTATACATACACACAAATGTGTTAAAAAAACAATTTTTATACATACTGTCATTTAATAATTGGCTGGTGACTTTTAATAATTGATCTTACTAATAAACACTTTTTTTAATAGGAATATATCAGAAAAAAATTAATAAATGCTTTGGAAGATTCTTTTTTGGGGGGGGGGGGAATAGGAGGGCTAAAAGCTGTACAAAATAAAATTTTAAAATGGAGGGGAGGAAGTAAAAGCCTTTGTTCTCTGATTTCTCTCGGATTATATCTAAAGAACAGTATTGAAACCCAACTTAGACGTCACTTCCATTTTGGCAATATTTTATTTCATCTGCAGGGAGATGGTTTATATAGATAGAAGGACGGTCACCGAGCCACTTACTTACATGCGCTTCTCTGAAGAGTCTCCTTGACATTCTATTTTGCGTTATGAGAAATTCGATCTCTAGGCTTCTTCGTTGCTTCTCTGACCCCCCAAATATTATCGCACCAATTCATGCTACACCACCAAAGTGAGTCATCAACTTCTTCGATCATCTTATGTTGTTTTGTTTGTGTGTGTGTGTGTCTTCTAATTTCTTAATCTTAACCCTTTGCTCTAATATTTGTGAAGGGCTTCGGATTTTGTTCCATCCCACACAATTTATGCCTACCTAACTGGATTGCTTCTTGCTTTGATTGCAATGAAGTATCAAGGATTGGGCAGCAGCCCTTTCAAAGACCACATGGTTACGATGATGCTTTTCCTGATATCAAAAATTGTCCACGTGGTTGCGCTCTTAACTCTCCCTTCGGATCAAACCAGTGATCACCAGTCACTGGATTATTTGAAGGTTGCGGCGTACCATGTTTCTGGAATTATCGCGTGTGAGCTGCTCTTGCTGGTTCTGGTCTCTCTCATCAAGTGGTTCATCATCAACCTGTCCTCACTTATCCTCGTACTGGCCATGTTCCTGTCCTACAACTATCTGTTGAAACTATTTAATAATAATCATGTCACTGCACAAGGCACGGAAACTCATCACAGTAATGCAGAGGAACAATATGATGATGAGACGATAAACGTGGAAACCGATTAATATATATAACTTCTACTACTCAATATTACTGTTTTTTCGATCAATCTCCTTCTAGACGGCCTAGCTATATTTAAGATGTTTTATTTTTACACTTCAAGATCTAGATTCTAGCTTCAATATACACCAGCTAGATTTGATAATATGTGGGTCTATCTCCATGTTCAAGGGGACGAAAATTATCATGAATCTTCACTAGCGTGGCTTTTACATCGATGATTGGCCGCATTATATATGTATAACTTGTTATGTTCATAACTTATTAAAGATTTAGAGTGGTCCAAAAAAAAAGATTAATTAGTGGAGTATATTATAATGTATATTTGATTTCCTTTATATTTCCTCTGTTCTTTTTATATGTTGGTCCAAAAGCTAATTAAAGATCGAACACCATCGATCGTTATCTTTGTCCGTATATAGTGTACTTTTCCATTGACTAATTTGTATGTACAAGGCTACAAGCGCATTACATGTGTAATTCATAATAAATTTGAAAGGAGAATAGCAGCCTTGCAGATTAAAGAACGCCCTGCGTTCCTCATGTTTTCCCCTTGTACAAATATTTATCTAGACTGGATTATTATTTATAAATTCAAAACTATTTAATCACATCGAAATAAGAGAAAATTAATCATCCAGATCTTATAATTTTTTTTTTTGGCCGGGATCCAGTTCTTATAATTTTCTATCTCCGATCCTAGTTATAAGATCTTTGTAAGATCTCGTTTGTAAACTATAAACGAAGTCTTATAATTAGAACAGGAGGTAGTATCTATATCTTTTATTTAGCCTGATATTTAATTTATATTCAATACAATTCCCAAACTTTATGAACCAGTCCCTATCATTTGATTTCAACTTGGATACCCAGGATTTAGTTTTTTGTACTGTTAAGGGAATTAAGGGGAAGTTGGCATGGAAGCCGGACGAAACATTTGCCATGTACTACTTTCGGTCCTTAATAACTTTTATTTTGATTCTAAATATAAAATTTCAATCCACTTTGTTTCTTAATATTTATCTATTTGTTTTCAAGATAGTTCTTGTAATAACAATAGTTTTAGCTAATATACTTGATTAGTAAGGATATTTTAGAAAAAATACATATATTTATTATGAATAACTAATATAACTAGTTTTCTTAATTTAATCAAATTAGTCAACTAGCTCTTATTATTAAGGATATGAAAAAGCCATCTCATTGGTTGAATGTTCGATATTTGTTTTACTAATAGCCCTCTTTTTTTTTTAGGTGAAACTAATAACCCTCTTTCATGGTTGAAAGAAGCACTATTGTAGTCAGGACTTTATATATATAAATATATATATATATATATATATATAGATTGAGGAAGACTTTTAACGTTTAATTTATAGAAAATTGTAATGTTGTAAACATAATTTTTTTTTCAGGAGAATGAGAAGACGATCATATGGGGAGGAAAAAGAGAGGCACAGCGAGGACTTCAACGAAAAAGATAACAAGACTAGAAGAAAAAAAAATTAAAAATTAAGATTTAATTAGGAGCCAAGAGACCAATTTTGAGATACAGAAAATATGTTTATTTAATTAGTAAATTACATAGAGTCCTAACCCCTAATTGACTAAAAGACTCAACGTTTGATATCTGAGGTCTAGTTGTGTATAATTAATACTCCTTTCATCATATTTTTAAATCACTTCCAATATGTTTGATAAAAACCAAGAAAAATCTTAAAATTAATTAACTCTCATTTAAAGTTTAACAACTTTCTAGTTTTATCTCCATTTGATTATATTATATATCATATAAGAATAAAGTTAACACCATATTAAATGAAAGATAAAATTGTACATTTATATGAAAATTTTTTTTCTCTGCCATATAAATAAGACCAGAATAGTATATAATAATAAGAAAAAGAATTGAGTGACAATAAAAATATTAAGGAATACAAGAGGTTACTAATAAACATCCTCATCGTATACATTATGGAGAGGGGTCTCTCCACTTTCCTTCCTCTCCATTTCCTCTCACTTTCCACACATATGGCAAGAGGAAAATATTTTATGTAAAGAAGCACGAGAGGCATTGACGAAAATATTTTCCTTCTTTTTTTTTTAAATCATGGATCAGGAGGGCTCCCACCCATTTATTAAATTGGGCTGTTTAAAGTCGAGCCACGCCCATTACTTAAATTTCAATAGGGTCCTGGGCCGTTTTTGTGTCTCCGTTCATCGTTGGAGAAGAATAAACTGCGTTCTCTATGTAAATCTAATACAGCCCAAATATTTGCCTTACCGCAAAATCAAGGGAAAATTACAATGAAATCTAAAAAAAAATAAAAAATAACAACATTATTTATTTTTGGAGCTTGTAACTTGTATTTTCTGTCTTTCTAGAGTTAGATAATATTTTATTATCTGCAATACTTGATACTAGAGCTGGTTGATTAATTTGAATAGATTAAAAAAATTAGTTAGGTTAGTTATGTGTAATAACTAAATATTTTTTAAAAAAATACTATTACTAACCATATGTATTAACTATAATTATTATTTAATTTGATAAAATATTTAACAAGTGTAATTACTATAAAGATTAACTTAAAAAAATAAATATAAAAAATAAAATTAATTAAAATTTTATATTTAAATCAGATTAAATGTCAAGTTAAAAACCGCAGCATGCCTCAATTTTCGGTGGAATTTTTTGAGAAGGTAATTTTCTCTGTGCCGCTTCCTCGCTCAGTGTGAAATTTCTGCGACCTTTTAGAGTGGTTTAGTAACAGTTGAAGGCGGGAATGGCTCCAACTTTTTTTTTTTGGGGGGGGGGGGTTTACGAGTGGATGTTGGCTTTTTATTTATGTATTTTTTTGATAATGGAGTTTTTATCTAATTAACTAACGATAAATTAACAAATGACTTGCATTGCAGCTTCTTGTTTATGTTGGTGTTTCGCTTGAGGTGGGATGGAACAGTAAATTAGACGCCGTGGGTTAAAAAATTCACATAAAAATAAGCTTCCATTTCACCAACTCAATGATGGGCAATTCACCATTTTTCTGTTTTAAAAAGGTTTTACTTTTCACTATTTAGGGAGTGTTTGGATAGAAATCAAACTATGGTTTCAGAAGTGTTTTACAGTTTACGAAATAAATATACGGAGGAATTTGTCTCGTTTTACAAAAAGTGTTTCTGAAATCATGGTTTGGAAGTTGTCAACACCTTCTTAGCTTGAGTGAAGGAAATGATACGAAGTATGAAGCCACGGACATGAAGGGAAGAGAGAAAGGAGGGAGGAATGTCAGACAGGAAAGGATGAGATGATGACGAGAATGACCTATCCACGACTTATGGTGTTTGGATTAGCTATTTTTTATAACTACTCTTTTGATTTTGATTTTGCTTTAACATAGTTGTTAAAATGTATCCAGCCTTGCAGATTTTCAGAAGAACTGGGGATAAATTTTTCGTAGACGAACTAATTGGCAAATAATTTTTAAAGATTTTGTATAATTTAACTTTCTCTATGTACAATTTAATTTCTGTTATGTGTAACCCATCTTTCATTATATTTAATCATTTTTCTTTTTGTTATTTTGTGTGTGTGCAACTTATCTTTTTTTGTGCATCCAATCTTTTTAAGAATCATTTGTCAATTAATTTTTCAATAAAGAATTTATCCACAAATTTCCTATTTTCATATCAAGAATAACAAAGTCTTTTTATGTTGAAATTTATTATTGTTTTCGTCCAAAATTACTGCCTTGTAAATTTAAATTCTTCGAGCTTGATTGAAAATAATATCGCTTCTTTAATTCTTTAATGTAATTCTTCCTTTTAAAAAAATTAGTCATATACTATTTATAGTCGGGATAATCCTCTGAAAAGAAATTTAAAATCACTAATTTTAAATTAAATTCAGTAACAATACTTTATTTACAAATAATAATATATTTTTATAAAAAAATTTATTTAAAATTTAGTGATTTCAAGCTTTTTTATGTGAATTTTGTTTTTTTATATCTTATAAATGCATGGTACGAATGATTTCCTATAAACTCGCTTACTGGTGAATTTTGTTACCTCAGAGCTTATGACCGTCATGTTGGCTCTTAATTTAATAGACAGATTAATATAATAATATTATTATTTTCGATCTTAATTATAAGACCTCATTATTAGATCACAAATAAAATCTTATAATTAAGATCGAGATAATAACATTTAATAATTGTATTTGTATGGTGTATTTGGGTATGTGCTGACAGAGGGGGGGACTGTCTCGATGCTCATCCTTGTGAATTGTCCAGATTTATTTACTTTTTAAATAATTATTTTAATGGGTATATAATTTAAAATAAAAACAACATTTTAATTGTTACTTTTTTCACTAAGATCTTGGATTAATATTTGAAATCAATTATAAACACATTTTACGAAAGTCAAAATCAAACTCTCCTTACTTACTTATTTCATATTTTGTAAATCATGATTGAAACGGATCCTGAGTTTTTAAGAAATAATTGTTTTAATAAAAAATATTTTTATGTAAGTTAGAATAAAATTCTTCTTATATATTTTTAAAATCATAATTACTTTTTTTTAAGGATAATATTTATAAACGTGTGTGAGCTTTCAGCCGTGAAAAGGCGGATGGGCTGAGAAATCGAAAGTCCCAATGGTGAAGTGATGACGCCTTCAATTCTTATCGATGCACGATGACGTCTTCAAGACCATCGATCCGCGATGACGTCTTCAATGCTATCGCTTGACTTGGTCAATTACGTGCTCTGTTCTTTTTACCCCTCTCATCCCATCCACTTTATTAAATTAAAAAAATAATTATCAAAATAAAGGTTGCTTGACTAATTTAAAAAATTTAAAAAATTAAATTAAGTTAATTATTTATAATAAATGAGTATTTTTTAAAAATATTTTTATTAATTAAATGTATTGGTTAGAACTACAATTATTAGAATGACTACGTTAAAAAAATATATAAATATAAGAGATAAAATAGATTGAGATTTTATACTTATGACCAAAATAAAAATTAAATACAGTATTATATTAACAACCGGATAGTACTAACTATAATTTTTTTATTTTTTGTTAATTTATAATAAGTTAAGTAGCACCAAACAGCCTACAAGATTTTTAAAAAAAAATATACGATATCTTAAACTAAGTTTTAACATATTTAGCAAACTAAAGAATGTTTCAGCATTTAGTTTCTTAAAATAATTATTTGTATCTCCAACACATTAAAATATTTAAATTTATAATTTTTATTTCTTTTGGAAAAAATTATATTAAAAATTACTTTAGATTATAATATTACATGCTATTAGAAAAATATTTTAAAATAACAAATATATCAAAATGTAATTAGATTAGTGAAAAGATGTTTTAAGATAGTTCTGTCCTTGTCTTAATTATTGCTTTTCTAACATTAAATGTAAAATTTATTTTATAGTACAAATTATATTATAAAATAAGTTTTATATTTAAAATGAGAGAAGTATTATATTGTATGATGGCTCCATCTTATATTCTGCGGAGAAGACGACACAGTTTCCAAACGAAATTGGAATGTCCGCTCACAGCACTCATATAGGGCTGCACCTGCTCAACCTCCCACCCCCGTTGTTGGATTAATTTATTTTTTTAAATTTTTTTAAAGTTAAAGATGGAGAATTCAAAAAAAATTTTTAAAAATACTTCTTAAATTTCAAAATCTTATATGAGAAAATACTAAAAAAAAGAAATGTGTTGTCAATTACCATCAAAATATAATAAATAAGAACAATTCAAAATTTTAAATTCCGGAGGTTTTTTTTAAAGTATTTTCCCAGAGGATTTGATCAGTCATTAGTGTTTGTGTACGCTTTTCAGAAATCACACGCCACCGGCTTCTGTCCTCCCGCCGCTGCTTCAAATGCCGCCGTTTTACATGTAAAATAATGGGTGCTCATCAGCCTTCCCCCCCCCCCCCCCTCTTTTTTTTTTTCCCAAAAACAAGACTATCTGTACAATTGTTGATGGGATGATATTAGTTTTTCATCAATTTTAAACGCTCGAATTACTATTAATGAAATAATCAATTATTTATTAAATTGTTTTAGCTGGCTAAAAGGGTTTATTTTAATAGTAAAATTCATGTTATTAATTATTTTTTCCCTCTTCTTCTCAATTAAATTTTTAAATTTAATATTTATAAATTATTATGATTTTACATAAATAAATTTAAACCATTAAAATTAATGAAAAATTACGAAGGAGCTTTTGGCCAATGAGATTTAGAATGGGAGAAAATATGATAGAAATAGGAAAATAAGTGAAATTTATATTCTGGGTCGCATATTGGGCTGCTATAACTGCACAGACAGGTGTTGGGTCCAGATAAAATAAAGAAAGCCCAAACCAATGATGACCAGTGCCGAACGCTGCTTCCTCGCCCACGAAAAGTGACCGGACAAGAATAATGGTGCCTTGCCCCGTCTCTGATTTGTTTAAGGATAGTGGTTGTAATTTGTCTTAAATGCCTGCCTAGCTAGGTCATTGTTATTTTAACCTCTTGAGTTTCATTAAAGTGTCATTGACTCGGACAAATGAAATTATTAAATTACTCTTCCGGTCTTTAATATAAAACCTATTTAACTAATTTAATTAGATTAAAAAAGTTAGGTAAGTTAGTTAATTATAAGAAATGTGACATGTTTTTCCTAAAATACCACAATCATCTTTTTTAATACCCTATCTTTCTCTCTCTACTTGATTATGATTGAGGGAGTATCTATAGGATAATTTAGAGAAAATTGATAAATATGAGAAATGAGTCTTATATTTAGAACCAAAATCAACTCAATAATTGGTCCTATATTAAGGACAGGAGGAGTATTTTAAAATATTATTTTTATTATTTTTCAAATTAATTTAACTCATTTATAAACTGATATGTAACTTAACGATACACATAAATATTGTAAGGATATCATGTTACATATGCTATAATTAAGTAATTTCTTTAATCTCTCTCTAAATTAATCAATCGGGTCATATATTAAGGACCGAAAGTAATAATATATTTTTAAATTCTGTTTTTTTTTCAGAATTCATTTTTTTATTAGAATTTGGATTATTAATTCATAAGTTAAAAGTTCTCTCTTCATCATCATCCACCATCTCTTTATCCACTAACTGTTTCATTCGGCTCTAAAATACTTTGGAATCCAGCACCATTATTATCTTTTACACTTTCTTTCTTTTTCGATTTGGTCATTATTATTGGAACCTTTTGTGCCTCCATGCATATTATCCCAACTCACCGAGAGGAAGGAAGAATTATAAAAGGGAAGAGAACTGGAAGGAGGAGTAGCAGTGGAAGAGAACACTATCTTTCTCACTTTCAACTTGCATCCTCTCTAGTTACAAGCATAACCTTACAACTCAAGATCGAGTCTCATGTTAAATACGAAGTAGTAAAATATTAAAAAGATATATACAATGTTATGAATATAGGTGGGGGGATATCTAGGTCACAAAAATTGTACGAGTTGCATTCCTTTGTGGAATTTGAATTTGAAGTGACATGGGAGATATATGGACATGAATCCCTTCTCCTCCTCTTTCTTCCCCCTTCCCTCCTTACTTTCACGTCATTGTTTGAGTAAATTAATCGCAAAAATAATAAGATGACAGTGCTTACCTATTTCTTTTGAATATTTATTAATTCTTTGTGATCTTTATCATAGGTAAAGTTTCATACCACTCGCAACAAATCATTTGTTAATTCCAAAGCCCCCGTTTCATCCTTTCAATTATTTGTTAATGGTCCCTTTCAAATATTTCACAGGGAATGTAGTTCTTTTAAATTTCCAGATCACCAAACCCCTATTCCAAAAAGAATCTCTCATCACTAACTTCCACTACACCAAATGACCGAATTTTTTTCCCTTAGTTTTGTGTTTATTCATTTTGAACTTTTGAGGCAGCATCATCACGAGAGATAAGGTCATCCTGATCTTTCTGCCATGCTTACATGCATTATCGTCAAACCAAACTTTCGACCACCAACAAAATACACAGACACACACATATACAACGAGATGTTATATCAATCCATTATATTTTGTTTGGTTTTAAATGAGACATCTCAATAGATTTTATCTTCTACATATATAATTTTTTAAAAATTTTCTTATGAATTGCATATAACAAAGAGATTTTCTATTAAGAGAATAGATTCTAATAGAAATATATTTTTAAATACTTTAGAAAAAAATGTTTTTTTATAAATAATTAACTTATCTATTTTTCTAATTTTTACAAGTTGATTACTTAGTTTTTGTAATTAATAAGGGAGGAGGAGGGAGTATATACTTTTCATCTCCAACGTCACAAAAAGCGTCTATTCTCTCATATTCCTTCAAAGAACAAATTAAAGTTGAAACCCAGATGACGTTATCTCCCATTTTTCACAATCTTTTAATTTATCAGTGGGCACACCAAATTTTTGACCCCTTTCATATATATATATATATATATATATATATATAGGAGTATATGGAAGCCAATCCTCCTCTCCTTAATTAACACATTGTTCTTCGATAGTCTTATTCCTTGAGGGAAGACTGCACTACTTTGATTCTCCATTATGAGAAATTCGGTCTCTAGGCTTTTTCGTCGCCTCTTTGTCCCCCCAAATATTATTGGAACAACTCATCATGCTACACCACCCAAGTGAGTTTAATTCATCAACTATTAATAATTCTTCATCTCTTATTGTTTATATATATCTCTTTCAATTTCTTTTGCATTGTCTAATTCTGAGTTCCCTCTCTCCCCACCCTATATTTGTTCAAGGGCTTCGGATTTTGGCTCCGTTCACACAGTTTATGCCTACGTAACTGGGTTGCTGCTTGCTTTGATCGAGATAAAGTACGAGGGATTGAGCAGCAACCTCTTCAAAGAACACATGGTTACGATGATGCTTTTTCTGATATCAAAATTTATCTACGTCGTTGCCCTCGTAACTTTCCCTTCAAATCATCAAACCAACGATCACCACTTATTACTACTGGATTTGAAAGTTGTGGTGTGCCATACTTCTGGAACCATGGCTTCTGAGCTACTCTTGCTGGTTCTGGTCTCTCCCATTAAGTGGTTCATCATCAACGCCTCCACACTTATCCTCATATTGGCCTTGTTCCTCATCTACAACTATCTATTGAAACTACTCGATCATGTCACAACACAAGGCACGGCAATTCACAATGCAGAGGAACAATCTGATAACCAAACTGAAATAACTTCCAGTGCTCCTTAGTGTGTGTGTGTGTGTGTGTGTGTGTGTGTGTCTGTTTCGATCTCCGGCCTTCTAGGCGGCCTATTTAATATGTATGTTTTCTTTTTGCACAGAGGGCACTCAAGATCTAGTTTCAAGCTTCTATACCTTGCTTGAGATTAGTGGCTTTATATTGATGATATATATGAGTTGCATTATGTATAACTTGTTATATTGGTAACTTACTTGAGATTAGTGGAGTATATTTTAATTAACACTTCCTCTATTCTTTTTTCACACGGCATTTTTATTCTTATTCCAGTGGCTAAAAATTGAACAAATATACTCCCTATATATAAGCTATAATTATTGGGATATGGGCATATGATTGGTCCTCCTTATAAGCTTTACATGTCTGAAATTTTGATTAATTAATTAATTATTTTCATTTCTACCCCAATTAAATGCATATATCTCTTTTATCTCTTTTTCTTCATACATTGTCTCTCATCTCTTTTTTCACTCACTGATTACTTGACTTATCATAAATAAAAATACATTTCTTACTAATTTATTGCTTTAATTAATTCTAACAACTTTTTGATCTTCATGGTTAGATGATTTATAGCTTATGTATGGGACCAAATATAGTATACTCCGTTCGTTCTTTTATAAGGAATTACAAATACCAAAATCGCATTATTCAAAATTTTAGTTAAATTTAGTTAAAATTAATAGATGTACAAGGTATATTTTCAATTATATACTTGCTTATGGAAAGAGTGCATAAGAAATAATAAGTAAAATTTATTATGAAGAGATAATAAATTATATATATTTAATAGGGATAAGAGTTTAATTTTTCATTTAAAAACATTATTACAAGATAGATTTTTTTTATAAAAAAAAAAGAGAGAGAGTAGCAAATTAAGGTTCGATTACAATACCTTACAAAATATTTCCGATATATTAGTTATATTTTCAATCTGTAAGTGTATGTAAAAGTTATCTTTTTTGCTGGCGAAAAAAAAACAGATACCTTTTTTTTGGCATAAGCAAAAAGATGCTATGCAAATGGAACGATCGAGTAATAAACACATTTATTTATATCATGGCGAATTAAAGTATGAGTCATGTTGATTGTGACTTGGGAAAGTGGATAATGTGATACCGGTTTAATAGAACTATTGTTACACACACACACAGAGACACACATATAAATAAGCAATATCATTTGAAGAGGTACGATGAAATTAAAAAAAATACAAAACTAATTGTATATAAGATTGTAAACGAATAATAAACTTTACGGGAAAAAAACAGGATAAGCTTATAAAAAATTTGAAAATGTAGAATGCCATCAAATTTTTTTTTAAAAAAAAGTATAGCATGTATACCGTTAAATAATGCAGACAGTTACTTGAATAAGGATGAAAACACCTTTCCCGTTACACATATAGCTGGGTATTTTTCACACAGTAATATTTGCATTTGCATCCCAAAAAATCTTTTATAATTTTTATGGAATTTGGAGAAAAAAGTAATTTTATCTGTTACGCTTTCTTACTCTTGTCGGCGTGTGGGGCAGAATTTGTATTAACTTTTCTTTATTTAATGATTTAACAAAACTTATCATTGACGCCTTCGGCACTGGGTGCTGATACGGAACTGTCCTCCCCATCGTTATTATTAAGTGGTGCTAATTTATTTATTGTTTAGCAAGAATTAGTGGTGGGAATTGCGCCAGCTTTTTTACCCCCTTATGAGTGGGCTATGTCATTTTATTTATTGACTTAATAATAAATTAATAAATAACGCCCATCGCAGCTTCTCAAGAGCTTCCTTGGCATCACTTCTTTTTGTGTGATGCAAACCTCACTCTTTTTCTTTTCTTTTCTTTTTTTCCCCCCCCCTAAAAAGCCACTTTACTTGATATTAGTTTTTGGGGTGACTTCTAAAAATATTAGTGGTCAAGATTGTTTTTCTTTTATTGTAAATGATAGTGTTCAAGAATAAAAGAGCATTAATCATCTAATCCTTATAATTGACCTCTATCTTTTATTTAGTCCCTATACCTAATTTATCCTCAATATAATTCCAAATCCTATGAGACTGATCAGTCCTTCTCCTTTGATCTTAGACATCTCGGATTTAGTTAATTGCTGAGGGGACTAAGGGTAAGTTGGCATGAAGATGGGCTGGGCAAACCATTTGCCAAGTAACAGATATACAAAAGCCACCTTGTTAGCTGCTTGTTTGATATTTGCTTCTTTAATCATATTTGATTTTATCATTCAAGGAAGCACTATTGTAGGTAAAACCTTCTATATCAATTAAGGAGGACTTGTCACATCAGTTTGCAGAGAGAGCGTATGTAATAAGTAGTAGTACATTTTTAATACATGTTGTTGAATAACTGACGTAGATATCACCTTTTAGATAGATTGTAATTAGGTAACTTATTATACACACGTATATACATTTCAAGTGTTAAAAAAAACATGATATGAAATTATTAGCCTTAACCTAAGATTACTAGGAAGCTTTGCCGAATCAAATTTCATTATTTTTTTTGGTCCAGCGTTCACTTTTCCGATAGCATTTGAGGGAAAGATGGTTATTCTAATGTTAAGTTCCCTTTTGAGGGAACAAAAATTAATTTGTCGACGTGGAGTTTATTTTATATTCATTGCGGGATTTCCTGGACAAAAAACACTGTTAAATATCATACACAATTCAGTATTCACCGTTTGCAACTTCAAAAAAAAAAAGGGTTTAAAATTATATGAAGTCTAAGGATTGACAGTTTTGAGCCCATGCCCACAACTCCAAGCTTTGTTTAATGTCTAATACTCCTTAATACTTCATGTTGACTTCATTATAAATTTATGTCACTAGCACGTTCTCTTGCTTTAGCCTTTGCCTCACTTTTATTATGTTTGGGCATATAAGTAAAGGTCAGAAGAGAAGGTAGCTAGTGAGGCAATCACGTCTAACTTGCTATAAATCCACACCTTCAATTTCTCTTTTATATCCCACACGGCTTTAAGTCACAGTGCGAGTGTAGATTCTATTTCTTCAATGAGATTTTTCGTTTTCCTTTCAAGGGCCAAGCAACGACCCTTTCAAAATAACATGTGCTTCTGATGCTGCTGTTTCTTACTGCAATATCTATCTACGTCATGGCCCTATTCAGATCAAATTAATCACTCCACTGTTGCAGTGGTGCTGGCACAGAGCAAATTAAAACTTTCAGTTTCGTATTTCTGAAGCCTTTGCTTGTGAAGCAGTATTATTGAAGATCCTAGTCTCTCCACTATGGTGATTCATCGTTGAAGTGTCTCGACTCAGATTCATGATGGCATTGGTCTCACGTTACAAGTATCTAATACAGCCCCTCAAATCTAGAAGAAATAATGCAAGAGACTCAAGATTGAAAATACAGAAGCTGCAATCATTACAACATTATATTATGCTGGATGAATTCGGAGACACGATCAAAATGAACGGAATCTAAATGTATTAACTAATACAATCACCTTTATATTTGAGATTCTGTTATTTTCTAAAAATCATTTTTTTATTAGAATTTGGATTATTAATTGATAAGTTAAACTCAAAAGTTCTCTCTTTATCGTAAAAAAGGATCAGCCAACTGAAATGTTGCCTGTGTAATTTATCATTATCCGCCATGTCTTTGTGGGCTAAATGATTCATTTGGCTCTAAAATCCTTCAGACAAGGAAACCAATTCAGCACCATTATTATCTTTTACTCTTTGTTTCTCTTTCCAAATGGTCTCTTCGATGTATTCTTCTTGTGCATAAGACACTGTACAGTATGCTTAGCAGTTTCTGACGCTCATCAAAGAACTATTCACAGAGGGTTTACAAACAAATGGTCAGCATTTTACAAGAGGTCATTACTAAAGACAAAAATCCATTACGACAGATCTTAGCGATTTGATATTGTTCTGGCAAAAAAACCATTTTTGAGCACTGATTTGTTTCCCTGCTGAATCGGATAGATTTATATTTGAAAAAAGTTGACAATAAGTTCCTTCAAAATTGATTGTCCCTCTGTTAGAGAGACAATAATTTTTTGATCTACATGATGAAGTCCAATATTACTTATAAAAAAAGAGGAAGGGAATAGTAATTAAAAGAATATAATATGATATAATAGGATTTTTCTCCCCATTATATTCCACCCTATTGCTACCATATGTGAACACAAGTAGAGAGAAGAAAAAAGTTGAGAGAGTACACTTGTCCTTATATATAATTATATGTGTGGTGGGCAATGCGTGCGGGTTGCGGGTTGGCCCATGACGAGCCGCAGGCTACACGGTGTGGGTTCAAAATGTTTGTTTTTTGGTAGGTTGGCAACCTAACCCACCAACTCACTAGAATTTTTTTTCCTCCTTGCTTTTTTTTTCTCTATTTTTTTTAAATATTAGCAGTTATATATAATAAAAAATAAAAGTACTAGAAATGATATAAAATATTACAAACATTCAAATAAAAATTACAACACAATAAAATACAAATAGTATAATATGGGCCGGCGGGTTAGACCTGTGAGTTCAACCTATATTACCAGTTTTAGCAGGCATAAGCTAGTGACGGCTGTAATCTAAAACTTCCTAACTAAATCAGTTATTAATTTGCTACTATACAATTACATGTGCATTGGAATTAACAAAAAATTATAAAAATACCTTTAAAATTTTAAAATTTTAAATTAAAGATGATTACAAAAATGTATTGTCATTTGCTTTTTAAATATTATCAATTATTATTAAAGTATAGTGAGCAAGATTGATTTAAAATTTTAAAATTTAAAAGTATTTAACTATGTATTGTGAACAAATTAAAAGACTTTATCCTTAATTTTCAGCTTTGCATAAATGAAAATCCGTGCCGAATGCTGAAACATACATAAACCATGATTAAGAGGGAATGCATTCCGTGGTCAAAAAAGGGAGAATGTATTAATATCAACTTATGATTATGAATAGTTGCTGCCAGACATGCTGAGAGTCAGAGATCTCTTAAGAGTTAAGATAGTATTGGTGATGCTTGTATTTAATATTTCTCTAATCTTATTTATAAAGTAGAGCAAAAAGGCATTTTTTTTGGTTCCATTTATAGAGCAGTGAGATAAATTTTTTGTATAGATATATATTTTTATTTTTTATTTATTATTACGTTAATTTTGTTTACCTAAGGTATAATATGTATTAAATATAAATAAAATTGGGAAGTTATTGAATTTTAAATGATAGTTAATAAAATTTAAAATTTTTTTAATCTATATAAGACCTGTTAAAAGTAATTTATAAATAAGATTAGAAGAGGAATTACATTTGTATGGTGTGCTTGGGGTTGTCATTGGTTTGTGCTTGAGAGAGATCTTAAGATAATATTAACAAATGTGTATTAACTTGGACTGGTGTGTGCACCAACAAAACCAATGCACTGTCCACTAGGTTTAATTAGGACATAGCGTGTCTTTGTCATTTGGGTACGGTGAAGAGCGAGAGAGGGCCAAGGCCAACACCAATAGGAAATTAAAGTAGAAAAAAGACAAATCAATAATCAGCGTGTGTCCATGGACTCGGGACCCCAGCCAATTGTTGGAACATGGGATATAAAATAATTAAAATTTAATGAAATATATGCATTGAGAATCTGAATAAGAAATGTGTCTTCAATTATGATTAGAATTTGATTAAAATTTTTTTTTTATTTTAATATTTTTAGCTCTTTATAATAGAACTAAGATGATCGACTGTATTCATTTTTGATAATTAAATAATAGTATAAAAAGTTGGTCACACCAAAGTTTTTGGGTAAAATTCTAAAAAAAATCACTTGAATTTCAAAATCTTAAATCAATTTTATTTTTTACATCTTGGTAGTAATTGATTACATTTGAAAACTAAATGACAACAAATTTTTATAAAAATTTTTAATTAAAAAATTTAAAATTTTTTTTGGATTTTATTTATTTATTTATTCTGGACACTTCTGGAAGCATGAGATCCAATAAGGGCCGCCCCATGTCTCCTCGAGTTGATTCAAAAGCAGCCTTTTGATGAATTTGTAGATATCCCGCAGGGCCCTCACGCCGCCCTTCTAATTTATGTGTGTCCCGCGTGTCTGGCGTTTCCTTCTTTTCTTTCGTGACATCTTTCTTTTTTCTTTTTACCAGAATTCGTGACATCTTTCGTGACATCTCTTTTGTGACGTTTCATATCGGCGTACTTCAGACGCAACTCGTATATGGTTTGATATTTTAAGCCGTTTCAAATTGCTGGTTTCATTCCCTCTCATCTTTTATAAAGAGTTATTGTAACTAATTTGTAATTATTTATAAAATTAGTTAAATTAGTTACTTATAATACATAGATATTATTTTTTAAAAATACTACTTTTAATTCTAAATATAAGAGCTAATTTGACTTTTAATTGCGTCTAAATATAACATTTTAATCCACTTTGTCTCTTATAATTATTTATTTTTTCTCAATATAGTCCTTACATTAATAATAGTTCTGGGTAATACACTTGATTAATAAGGATATTTTAGAAAAGACATACTTATTTATCACAAATAACTAACTTAACTAATTTTTTTAATTTACTTAAATTAGCTATATTAACGATCGGGATAGAACCTTTTATAATCATATACTACCTCCGGTCCTAATTATAAGAACCAGTTGACTAATTTGAGGAGATTAAGGAAGTAAGTTGAGTTAGTTATTTGTCCTGAATAGGTGTTGTCTTTTCTAAAATATCCTTACTAATCAAGTGTATTGACTAGAACTATCATTGTTAGAAGGGTACTTTAGAAAAAAAATACAAATATGAGAGACAAAGTGGATTAGGGTCTTATATTTAGGATCAAAATAAAAGTCAAACAGGGTCTTATATTAAGGATCAGAGTAGTATATTGTACTACCCTTTGATGAAAATTTTAGGGATATTATTCTAAACTTGGAGGAAAAAATAGGTTGAAATCTTATGTTTCGAATGACAAAGTAATTAAGATTATTAATAATAATTAATACTTCCTTCTTATACTAAATATAAGACCTATTTTATAATGTAATTTATATTAAAAAATAGATCTTGCATTTAAAAGTGGAGAACGATCGTGCATTTAAAAGCGCATTACTCTATAATGAGCACCAGAGGACGCGCTTGCATTTGTAAGTAGTGAGATTTTTTTAAAATCGTATTTATAACTTACATTATAAATTATTAATATAAATATTTAATTTTTCTTTTACTTATTATTGTGTGCCACTCAGATTCTTATTATAATTATTCTTATTATAATTCATTTAGAGAATTTTTGTTTTTAATATAAACCATTTATAGAATATTTAACAATATTTTATTGTTGTCAAAAGAACATCTATATTTTATAAATGAAATTTATTATTCTTATTGGCAAAAAAATGATATTTATTATTTTACAAGTCACAAATTAACTTTTTCTTTCAATTATGTTTTTTTAACAATTAGCTTAACTTTATTATTATTGTCAAAGACTAGACCTTCTGGACTCTGGTTGCTTTCTTCGCTAAGAAGAGAGCATTAAAAGACATTAGGTTATAATTTTAAAAGTGCAAGTGGATTGTATGAAATCTAAAAATAAATGAATTACCATCATTATAAGTTGTAGATAAGACTAATTTTTCAGAGGCCAACATAATTGATGTAATTTCCTATGGACAATACAAGAGGGAGCTTCTTCTGTTCACTTTTTTTTTCCTCTTTTTATTTTTTTTAAAGGCTAAAAAATTAAATTTAGACCATTAAAACTAGATTTAAATCATGATTTCAGTAGAAAAATAAATTGCGCAGATCAAACTTCATTAAAGTAACAACTTTCATTGAGTCAACTTCGATTCCTTGAAAAATAAAGTCACATCAAGTACCCACCACCATCAAACAGCAATTAAGGATTTCTTCCTATGATCAATAGTCTTATTATGGAGGAATAGATGCCTTATCCGTGTCCTAATATCAGTAGCCTGAAATTTAGATACCTTTTGTGTGCCAATTATAAGTCATTTGGAGAAATTTTTGTCTTTAGATATAAGTTGTTTGTAGGATATTTAACAGTATTTTTTTTATTTCATCATTGTTTAATTCTTGTCAGAAAGAGAAAACGAAGAAGAAAATAAAGGTTAAGCATTTTTTTCTCCCGTAATTTCTCGATCTTGTGGCAGTTAGCCTCCTCTCCCTTCTTCTCCATCTTTATTTCCCCTACTCCTCCTTATTTCACCACATTATTTGAATAAATCCTAAAAACAATCAAATAATAAGCAACATGTTGTGCCTCCAAAGTCCAAATATTGGACCCATTCATACTCATGCGACACCGCCCAAGTGAGGGAGCCAGCCGTCTGCTTCTGCTTCATCGTTCACATATCCTATCTGCTTCATTGTTCACATATCCAACTCCTTTTTGTCCCGCCACGTGTCACCGACTGCCTTTCCAAGAAAATTGCTCAAGCCCAACTTGACAATATTTCACATTTACTTTATCAGAGGGCAGACCAATTTGTATTTGTATTCAATTGCTAACAACTTTCCATTTGCTGCTAATAATTCCAAAACACAGTCCCAACTAGAACAATTTAACGTACAAATCGGTGAAGTTCCCAAACCCCCTTTTCTTTATTTTGAACTTTTGAGGGCCCCTCATTCCTTCTTCCACGGCTTATTTTTCTCCAAAAGAAATTCATGATTTTGGTATAAATTATTACTCATAGAGCCTTAGTTTTTTTCCTTTTCACAATGTATGTTTTCATCAAAACCATAATCACTGTTTTCCAAAAAATTAATTCGACTCAAAATCGATTCATTCACTTCCCTCTAAAAGTTAAGAAACATATTTAAATCATGATTTTAGTAGAAAAATAAATTGTGCAACGTTATTGGTTGTTTCGAAATAATGATGATTTTAGGGTCATGCAATCGTTCAGTTTTTTGTTTTTTGGGCATGAAACGCATTACTTTCAAAGACACGTGGGACGGGATACAAATCGCAGCTGATCACGTCTCGTCTTTATGCCACTCGACGTTCCCTCCCATGTTCGCAATATTTTCATTTAATCTGTGAGGAGACATTTACGGTCCCTTTGTATGAAGGATTTGGAGGGGACAAAAGGGAGGAGGAAGAATATTAATCTTTTTTTTTTGTTTAGCAAGATAAAAATTTTAAGAGGGTAGGAAAATTTTCATAACATTTTTCCTCCCTTTTCCTCATAAGTTTCCCTTCCAAAATTGGAGAAACTTGGAGAGAAATGATAATATTTTGGCTTCTGTTGACTATGATGCCCATATTATTTTCTAATAATTTTATGTTACCTTTCACTGCCAAATTGTATATAATTTGGTATATTTATGGATTTAATCATGCCTCTCTTCTCTCATTTATATGCTATCAAATATAAAAAAAAATTTGCTATCAAATATATTTTAATTTCTAAATGTAAATCAAGTATTCAAAACAAAAACATATAAATAAGTCATCTATATCGTCTTTCAAAAATTTATTTAACTACTCGTACCAACAACATGAAGAAAAATAAAAACTAAAAAAAATACTTAAATTAAACATATTTACTTTATTAGACCAGATTTTGGATATAAATAAACTTATAGTTATTGGATATATAGTAGCTATTTATTATGTATTATCATTATATTTATTTAATTTTGCTAATTATAAAAATTTGATCTCATATATTAAATATTATTTATAATTATATTTCATTAATTATTCTATAAGGTTTGTAAAAATCAACTTAAATAATATAACGCCAAAGTTGTCCATACAAAAATATTTTCCCTCCCCTCCCTTTCTAAACCAAACAAAGTAACGTTAAAATTCTTTTCCTCCACTTTTCTCGTATTAATCTAAATAAGGTAATATTAAAATCCCTTCCCTTCCTTTCTATCTCCTTTTCCACCATTAAAATCCCTTTCATCCCATCCCTCATATTTAGCCAAACACACCCTTAACATTGATTATATAAGAGGCCATCCTCCTCTTGCTACGTCCTTCCCACGCGCTTCTCCTGAGACTCTCCATAACACCTCGTTTTCTCACAGTTTCATTAAATTTACTTTGAGGAGACACACACTGATCATTATTGATATTAGACTGCAATTATGAAAAATTTGGTCTCTCAGCTTCTTCGTGGCTTCTCTGACACTCCAAATATTGGACCAATTCATGCTCCGCAGCCCAAGTGAGTTCATCAACTTCTTCCATAATCTTATCTTATATTGGTTAGTTTACACATCTCTTCATTTTAATCTTTAACCCTTTGCTATGTATATATAATATTGTGAAGGGCTTCGGATTTTGTTCCATCCCCCACAATGTATGCCTACCTAAGCGGATTGCTTCTTGCTTTGATTGAGATGAAGTACGAAGCATTGAGCAACAGCCCTTTCAAAGACCACCCGGTTAAGATGATGATTTTTCTGATATCAAAATTGGCCTACGTCATTACGGTCTCAACTCTCCCTTCGGATCAAGCCAGTGATCATGGTTCACTGGATTATTTGAAGGCTGTGGCGTGCCATGTTTCTGGAATTATCGCATGTGAGCTGCTCTTGCTGGTTCTGGTCTCTCTCATCCAGTGCTTCATCATCAACCTGTTCTCACTTATCCTCGTACTGGCCATGTTCCTGTCCTACAAGCATCAATCCAAACTATTCAGTGATCGTGTTACGGAGCAAGACACGGAAACTAACAATAATGCAGAGGAACAATCCGATGACACTATAAATGTTGTTGTCGCCCTCAGGAATTGACTTGAGAAGGCATGGTAAAGAGTTTGGAGATGACGAAGACGATGATGATTCACATTTGATGATGCTTCTTAAATTTAATAATTTATAATTATTTCTCCCGCCGCTTCACGCCTCTTCCTTTTGTTCTATGTGCGTCTATCATCTATGCGTGTTGACGGGGACGAAACTCATTATGAATCATGAATAGTGTGGCTTTATACGGATGACTAACCGCATAATGTATGACTTGTACATTCATAACTTGTTAAAGATCAGTGGAGTATATCTTCATTCTAATCTATATTTAATTTCCTCCATATGTTCTTTTTCACAAATTCGGAGACACAATCAAAATGCATAAAATCTAATTGTACTGTTTTCTGAATTTCATTTTTCACTAGAGTTTGGCTGTTTAATAAGTTAAACTTCGAAGTTCTCTCTTTATAGTAAAAAGAATCAGGCAACTAAAATGTTACTTGTGTAATTAATCATCATCCACCATCTCTCTGTCGGCCAATGAAGAACAATTCAGTACCATGATTATCTTTGCAGTCAGAGTCTGAGAGACAGTTGAAATCCTCAGTACTTAACATGCACGAACCCTTTAATTTCCTCCCTGCGTACGCTTTCTATCACCGCAAAAGAACAGGAACGAACCTTCTCAGCATATTCAGCTTCTGTTAAATGATCCCTACAACAGTCAAAAAGGTACAGTGGTCATAAATTTAACCTCACAGCCCTTTTCATTCTTTCCTCTGTTTTCTCGGAGTGAACAGAGCAACAATATCCCCTCTCTCTTCCTTCCTGTAAGGTCTTCATTCGTTTCCTCTGTTTCTCTAAATAAAAACTCCGAATTCGTACCAAAAAAGAAGTGTTTTAGGTTTTCTTCGGGCTTCATCAGATAGAATGGGGAGAAGAGAGAAAAAGAAAAGGCTTGAGATCTCTCTCTGTCCGAAAGCCGTCTTTATATTTTCACCGATCCCTTCACAAAAACTCCTCACTCTTAGTTTATTAACACTCCCGTCACGTTGATATCAACTTAATATATAAAACTATCTACCATATGTAACAATACTTTATTCCATTCCCCAGTATAAGTTCGTCATCCAATAGTCCATACAAGTTTCGATCTCCATACGAAACCATCAGAAAATGCAGCAAGTGATGCATTAATTAAGCCGTGGAAGTTGCAGGAGCTTCGATCAAACGCTTGCCATCTCAGCACCCTGCTTCCGATCTATTTCTTCGTCATGGAATAGACACAGAACATGAGAGCACCAACACCGTCAGTGCAAACGACGACAGATTGATGAGGAGCAACCTCATTGGAGAGACCAAAAGCAGCAACGGTTGCTCAAGGCTAGAGCTCCAGAAATGTGGCACACGCCAAGCATTAACTTAAGAGGAATGATCACTCATATGATTTGATCTCAAAAGAGTGCAATGACGCAGACAAATATGCCATCGGGAAAAACATCATCAGAGTTGTGTGCTCACTGCAAGGGTCGTTATTGGTGCTAGATCCTTGACACTTTATGCCCATTAAAGTAAGCAGCAATGCAGTCAGGTAGCCATAAATGGTGTGAAGCGAAAGAGCAAAATCTATCTGGGACAGCCTTCAATCAAACAATAAATAAAAGGAATTCAAAATCAGGGGGGAAATGTCCATAAAACACATTATGTAGTAAGGTAATATCAACCTGAGCGCTGGATTATGCGTTCCCACAGTATTGCCACACGATGCCGATATACCGCAGCACTCAGAGATGAACAGCAAAAACCTTGAGGTGAGGCTCCTCACCACAGGAGTACAAGCGAGGAGCCACCCCGACAGGAACCAAAAATGGCGTGATGAGTGAAATCTGACCTGAAAAGCGATAATGGGAAATAAGAGAAAAAATGAAGTTAAAAGCATTCCAACTGAAACATGGGAACATATACAAGTGAAGAGATAATAGGAAATAAACTATAACTGGCATAGTGTAGGTTCCGGTTGAAAGTATGTTGATTGTGACTTGGGAATTGGAAAATCTGACACCGATTTAAAGAACTTTTGCTTTTTATATATATTATATTATATATATATATTTATAGACACATGTTGATACAATTGCTTATTTTAGCTAAATGGTCCTATATAAATAAGCAATATCATTTGAAGAGGTAAGATAAAATTAAAAAAAAATACAAAACTAAATGTATGTAAGATTATAAACGAATAATAAACTTTACGGAAAAAGACAAACAAGCTTATAAAAACTTTGAAAATTTAGAACGCCATCAATTTAAAAAAACCAAAAAAAAAAATAGCATGCATACCGTTAAATAATGCAGACAGTTACTTGAACAAGGATGAAACACCTTTCCTGTTGCGTTGATATAGATGATGCTTTTCACAGAGTAATTAATATTTGCATTTGCATCCCAAAAAATCTTTTATAATTTTTGTGGAATTTGTAGAAAAAGGTAATTTATCTGTGACGCTCTGTTACTCCTGTTGGCGTGTGGGGCAGAATTTCTATTAACTTTTCTTTATTTAAGGATTTAATAAAACTTATTATTGACGCCTTCGACACCGGTTGCTGATGTGAAACTGTCTTCTGATCGTGATTACTAAGTGGCGCAAATTTATTTATCGTTTAGCAAAAATTAGTGGTGAGAATTGCGCTAGCTTTTTTACCCCCTTTTGAGTGGGTTATGACATTTTTATTTATTTAATAATAAATTAATAGTGACGCCCATCGCAACTTCTCAAGAGCTTCCTTGGCATCACTTCCCTA
>NW_021633608.1:0-77029 GCF_004799145.2 Neltuma alba
CTCTTCGACACTCTCAGTGTGCTCTTCTGGGTCCCCGTCTACGACCGCCTTATCGTCCCCTTCGCCTCGAAACTCACCGGCAACAGACGAGGCCTCACTCAGCTCCAGAGAATGGGCATCGGCCTCTTCATCTCCATCTTCTCCGTCCTCTTTGCCGGAGTTCTTGAGCACGTCAGACTCAGAATGATGCAGAAGCATAACTACTACGAGATGAAAGAAATTCCGATTTCTATATTCTGGCAGGTCCCCAGTACTTCATCATTGGGGTGCTGAGGTTTTTCGTTTATTGGACAATTAGAGTTCTTCTACGAGCAAGCTCCTGATGCTATGAGAAGTGTGTGTTCTGCTCTTTCACTTCTCACAGTCGCACTGGGACAGTACGTGAGCTCGCTGCTTGTGACCATTGTTACCAAAATTACTGCCAGAAAAGGGAGCCCCGGCTGGCTGCCTGATAATCTCAACTATGGGAAGCTTCATTATTTCTTCTGGCTTTTATCTGCGTTGAGTGTGATCAACTTTCTGGCTTTCCTTGTGGTGGCTAAGATGTATAAATACAAAAGGACCCTTGGAACACTTCGCTGAAACCATTCGGCGTCATTCAAGGAGACGCCAATACTCACATCAAATATGTACAATGTTCATGACAAATCTTACTGTGTTTTATTATCGGAACTTCGTAAGTCGAATTAGATTCTTGGCTTTTGGTTTCCGCCACGTAACGTCTACCTGTATCATTGAACTCCAATGTTATGTTGTCAAAATCAAGAATCCCCCACTTGTATAAAATGTTTCTTATGCTCAGCCTATACTTGGAAACGTATTTTTACAATTTTCGATTACTTTCACATTATTTTGGACCAAGATCAATAGGTTTCTAACACCCAGTAATTTTGTAAATTATATTACAGGTATGTCAAAAGTGAAATAAAATTATAAAAATGAATTGCTAGGTAAATAATAAATAATAAAATTATAAAAATGAATTGTCTTGTAAATAATAATAGTACTCCTCCAGTCCTAATTATAAGACCCAATTGACTTATTTGAGGAGATTAAGGAAGTAAGTTGAGTTGGTTATTTATAATAAATAAGTGTTGTCATTCCTAAAATATCCTTGCTAATTAAGTATATTGGCTAAAACTATCATTATTAGAAGGATTATCTTGAAAAAAATGTATAAATATAAGAGACAAAATGGATTAGGGTCTTATAATTAGAACCAAATAAAAAGTCAAATAGAGTCTTATAATAAGAATCGGAGGAGTACTATTTAGGGCTTTATGGCCACGAAGAAACGGGCTACACAAGTGATTATTCAAAGTCATTGGGCCTATCTTTGCACAGCATAAATTGATGCCCAAGTAGATTGGCCCAATAGTTACAAACAGCACTCTCTTTGGACTCATTTGCCGCTCATTCCCTTCTTCCCCAGAGCCAGGAGTCGCAGCTTCGCCATGGTTCGAAAGCGCTTTCCTGACGCCGAAAAAGGTACTCTTTACATATATGAAAACAGTTAAAGCTTTAGCCTCATAGCCTCTGAATTGAATCGTTTGTATCATTTCCTCTTTTTGATTATATAAGCGTAACTTGCTGGATATTACATAAAATTCATGGCACGAATTTTCAGGCATTTCGTTCTTCGAATTAGACTTTTTGATTCATTTTTCTTCCCGCATAGGATTTCAGCTGGCGAATGAATACCTAAAAAGTTACCTAAATTAGAACTAGCTTCACAAACTCTGGACGAAATCATTCGTATACTACTAGTCTAGCAATTTTTGTATGAGCTTGAACTGCATACCAGATGTTTGATAAAATGTATAGCACAAAACTTTGAGTAGTTGTTCTTTTTCTTTACGAGTCGAATGTGTTGATACACAGGATTTCAGCTGGAGAAGTTTCTGAAGAAAATAGGAGTAGGGAAAGATGATCGTTATTTCTGGAAACAAGTAGGGAAGGCTTTGCTATGCACGTACGCCATAGTAGGTGCAGTGTGGGTGTACAATGAAACATCACCATTGGGTTGGTGGACGCTGAAACCACGGCCAAAGGAGGAGCGAGAGCTAGCCCACCTGTACGAGCGGCGGGAGTTTCCTTACCCCGGCGACGAAGAAGCCATGAAAGAGTTTGTTGCCAAGGGAGGGATGATTGGAACGGCCATTGGCCCAAAAGGGTTCGCTGAGACTGATAAGGATGCGTACAATTACCAGAAGCAGCTGCAGGACGAGAAGTTTGAGATAGAAGCTCAAAAACTTTGGCTCAGGATGAGGAAGGAGGTTACTGAAGAGCTTAAAGAGAAGGGCTTTGATGTGGAATGAGTCAGAAAGTGTGGCTGAAGATAAGAAAGGTCATTTCCCAGAGGCTTTTATGCCATTAGCCTAAAGGCTCATTAGCCGTTTCTCAGTCAGAAGAGTGGAAGAATGTAATAAATTTCGACGAGGCCCTCATAAATATTTGAACTGATTGTGTGGCTAATTAGATATATCTGTTGTGAGAACTGAGAATCAATTTGGTAAATATTTAGTCCGAACTGTTACGTCCTTACATGATCTTTCGTTTAACGTTAACCAAGACTGATTAGAATCTCTCTTTCCGAACCACTAGTTTTGTTAAAATCTCGTTAACTATTTTATCTTTTACCACTTGCCCTGAGCGCGTCCGCATATATATGTGTGTGACATGTTGTGCATTTTATAATCCATCTCATCGTTGCAGAACTCAAGTCTCAAGCCATGGCAGGGCGCTGCTTGCAAGTACATGTTCATTGCTTAGCTCACAAGTATTTTGTCAAATCCATGACGCTATAGGACGGATCGAGTTTGAGTAAATGAGTAAATTGGCACTGGTTTTGATGCTCTCACGCAACCAAGAGTTACCAGTGCGTCAAGTGAAATTTTAAAAACAAGTTGTACGGTATTTCAACAACACAGTTTATTGTAAATTTTATAGCAACAACATTAACTAGTGAGGTGTATATGTTTTATGGATTGTGATAAAAGTCATATAGTTCATAATTTATGAGTAATCATTGTTTTTCTATTATGCGTGGAAAGATTTATTGGTGTTTAAAGACATCAGTGAGTGATGCAGTGATGGAATAACAGAGAGCATTCGTCATGCTGAGAAGACAGAATCTTTTCGTATCTTGTAACAGTACATACTGAGATAAAGCATAGTCAGAAGTAGATGTATATGTATATTTATTGAAGCAATCGCTGTGTGCGCGCATGTGTATTTTAATTATGAATAGAGAAAATTACTACCAAATCCCATACAAGACCATAAACCACCCAAAAGTCTCATGAGGCTTACAAATCACTCACAAATCCCAAATCCCTGAAGTGTAAATACGTCAGAGTCATAAACAGTAGACTTATCTTTCATTGTGGCCCCATGCCGGTGAATGCAAGATAAGCTAGAAAATGGGTTTAGCAAAACCCAGTAAAAAATAGAGGTATTATATTGAATTAAAATTTTTTTGGCAGACATACATAGATATAATCATATTCGAGATACTGTGAGATAGTCAAATCTTATTTTACTATATTGTAAGAAATTAATCCCTTTCTTAGACTCAATTCCATTAGAATTACAAAGAATTATTGATATATATTTTTTTGATAGGCATGGGTATCACTTATTAGAAGCAATTATATTTAAAGCATTATCAGATACTAAATATGAATATCTCTCTTACTGAAAATTTGAATCTTAGTTTATCATCATGGAGGAGACTATTATTAATTAATTGACTAATGATGCACATGCTTTAGGATTGAAAACTGAAAAGCCTTTTCAACGGGCCCCGACTGCTTACCAAGGAAAAAAAATAAAAAATAAAAACAAAAGGCCTTTTCAACGGTCACAGCGTTGAAGTTTTACAGGAACAGCGAGAAATGCACCCACTAGACGAATAATTTAGATTTTCTGCATTTAAATACAATGACACAAAGAATAAGCAAGTTATGAAAATTTATTCTCTCCCTAACTATTTCCTCTTTCCTTTCCAATTTTTTAATACTTCAAAAACACTTAGAAAGCATTTACCTCACAGAAGATCCAAATCTTTAAATGAAAAGTAATCAAAAAGTTGATCTGTGAAATATACAACCCTTAAAAACCTCCATTATTAGAACAGAACAAGGAGAAAAAGTCAATAAGAGGCACGTGCAGGCAGTCAGTGGACAACATATGAAGAAGGATGAGACACAAGCAAATAGTCAGTGAACTATATAGAAAGAAGGATGATACTATTTCCCCAACAAGTTAGTTCACAAGTCACAAGATAGGAACAAAGCCTGCGCAGGTCATATGAACGCCTGAAGCGGCCAATTTCAAAGGCCCCATTGACCCCTAATATATGATCAACTTTATGGCCAATAATTGAACCATGAATTTGACCCCAAGATGGTGCACCACATGATAAGGACACGTTCACAGAATCCTTATCTTGCACATTCACAGGTAATTCAACTATACCAGAAGTGCACAACAGAACGACCAAGCTGACTCTGACAGAAATTGAACCACAAATGCTTGTTTTTAGTCGCCATGTTTAGACTAAAATCTGAGCAGCTTATAAATTGAATTCTAGAGGGATGTTTGAACAGGAAAAAAAAGAAACAGGCACCACGGCACCAGAATAGAACTATCAGAATTCAGTGGAGGGAAAAAAAAAAAAAAAACCAGATTCTTCAACTGGCATCAATGGTTTCAGGCCAATCAGCTTAAAGGAATTAACAGAACTTACTAGCCCTCCTGGTAAAAGAAAATTGATAAAGGTACCGACAGCCAGGAGTACCATCTTGGATTTTAGGTTTGAAAAAGCAACAACCACACAAAAAGATCAGCTATAAACAGAAACAGCTAGAAGCCATAGCCCATAGGTCTTTCTTTCCCTCCTATGCAAAATCCCCTTTATACATACAAGCAAGAATTTGATGACATCCCAAATATACAATGCCAAAAAGAGTAACATATAAAATTAATAGTTTTGGAGAATTCGCTTCAGCAAGGAGATGTCCATCAAAGGACGATGACATGCTAAAAATTTGCAAATCATTTCCTTGTCTGCTAGCCCTATTTTCCGGTCAACACTATGCAGATACAATTGTGACAGACGAGGGAGAACGTGACGCCTTAGTTTCAATGTGCCTTCACTTCTGAATTCGAAGGCTGCAGCCAAGAGACAGAATAGGATGCTTTGCTAGCCTGTTTGATATACGTAATTCGGCAGAGACAACGATATTTGTTAAAGGAAAGTATTAGCAGCATTAAATCCTCATAACACATGCAAACTACGTTATAAATTCTGCAAGCTTGGAGAGAGGGTACCCAATGTGCTGCTTTTTAATCAATGACAATGAGACATCAGAAATTGACTGCTTTACAATTCCGCCCTACTTAATTAATTATTGATTAATTAACATCTAACACCGTTATTTATAAGCCATGAACATCTTGGCTCACCTTAGATTCTATATAATGCACGGAAAAACTGTATCTAGTTGAATAGATGTCCTAAACTTCTCATTAACCGTATATCTTTAACAAGAGGAAACAAGAACTGCCCATAACATTGCTTTTAGTTCAAGAATAAAGAGGACTTACAGCATAGTTTTTACCTAGTGAAGGATCTTATATTCAAAATAACAAGAGAAGTTACAGATTTAAAGAAAAGTGTTAGTTTCTCAATTTCAACCAGATGTAAGAATCGGTGGAGCTGAACTAGAAACCGGAAACTATAGCTTACCCTCTGATATATGACCCCTCACATGCCTGAAAGAACTAAGCTGAGTCTTTCTTACTAGATCTAATGACAATAAACTTCATCTTGCAGCGCATGACTAGTGATGTTGAAAAGTTTGAGACAGCACATCGCTACAGAAGATCAAACCATGGAAAATAGTCTGCTAGTAATATATGTCAGGTGATTACATTAAGTGCTGAAATATGATATTTCCTATGTCAATAACTCTCTATGGAAGAAATACTTTATTTCTGCCACCAATATCATAAGATATTTTGTCATTGGAATCTAACAATGTAATTGTACTTTATCTCATGAACAACGACAATTACATAATATATGCTTTTACAGCCAGATATACTTGCAGAAGCTAACAAAGCTTCACAAGACACTTCTGGTTGTTGGGTGCAAATCCTTTACGCTACTCTTCACAGACTTGCTTCGCCTATAGCTCTTCAACGGTGTCAAGTAGAACCTCAGTAAGCCGGTGTCAGCATTATTCGGTGAATACCTGGCACTCCGGTTCCTCTGAAGCATAAGGTCTTGCCTTCCATTCAAAACATTGCTTTTGTTCTCAGGACCCCCCATGCTATTGACCAAACCGGCCATTCTACAAGGGTTTCTACAGCTAACACTATAGCTTCGAATAAGCTTTTGACTAACTGATTCACTCGCTTGTCCATTAACTACCCTCCTCAGCTTTTGCCAAGAATCTGTGATTGGCTTATTAACCAGATCTCCAGCGCCATCCTCTTCTTCTAACTTATTTTCCTTCTTCTTCTGTACAATGCCCAACTTATTCCACATCTTGCGCCAGTTTGGGAGCTTCCTGAGGCCCTTTTGGTCAACTCCAGTAGCAGCGTCAGAAGTATCCTCCGATGTAGATCCCAGTACAGGATCAGTTTGAACATTATTCGGAGATTTCAAACCCCTGTCCATTAGTTCTTTCTCTGTGATCAGCAACTTTTGCCCCGTAGAATAACTCTGTGGTAGCAGGAGATACTTTGGCATTAGATATCAGTTTTAATTCATCAACCTCTGGTATGGCTGGTTTCCGAGAGCTTGATCTATCAAAACTCCTTCTCCGCTGTTGCCATGACAAAGAATCCGAATAGTAATCTTTGGTCTGAGCTGATCCACCAGGATTCGACTCTCCAGCACCTTCCAGATTCACTTTCTCTTCATGAACTCTATTTTCAGTCACATTAACAGAGAAATTAGCATCCTCCACAACTGATATCATTGGCGAAAGCCTAGGACATGCCTTCCCGATTAAATATCCGTCCCAAGAAGCTCGAGGCACATCAAGCGAAAGCCGCGAATCATCCAGAGACATTCTACCTGCATCAAGTGATAACCTTGGATCAGTATCACAAGATCTTCTTCCCAACCCATATTCCCCAACCTCAGATTGAGTCTCCCTCAATCTTCTGTTTCTCGGCTTCTCAACCTTCAGTCCTGTCAAACCAACGTCCGCATTATGATCAGAGCCATTATGTTTCTTTATCTTCTGCTTTCGCCTCCATTTCCTCAGTTTCTTGCTAAAGGCCGAAGCTGCCTCCCAGAAACTCCCCGCAATATCTCTAAAATCTCTCCCTGCATTTTTCCCACCCTGCAATTCAAGATCTATAAACTCCTTCATCGTCTTCGTCTCCTCCTCGTCATTAACTTCATCTCCTCCGTCCGTAACACCAACAAAACTATCCCCACAAACCCTAACTGCTTCATTCGCATCCCCAAACTGCTCCTCCTCCCGTATTTCATAACTCAAGCTTCCCAATTCCACCTCAAACTTCCGATTCAGGCCCTTCTTCTCGTCATCACGATTAAAGAGATCCCACAGCGTGCTCCGTGCCCGAACCTCACAGGACCTCCGACGAGGCTCCGAAATGGCAGGGGCAAAAGCCGCCTGCCCGCTACCGCAGCAAGATTTGGTGCGACGGAGCTGAGGGGCAAGCTGAACCTCTTGGTCGGAGTACCCATGGCCGGAAGAGGACTCAATGCCGGCGAGACGTTCCCGGAGACAGGAGGCGCAGAAACCGGTGACGGGCTTGGCGGGATGGCGGTGGCAGCTAGAAAGACGGTGGGATTTGGAAGAAACAGTCATGGCTGGGAAGGGAAGATTTGTAGAAGAATAAAGGGTGAGAGCATGATAGATGAAGAAGGCAAGTGGAGGACAGAATGAGTAGAGAGAGAGAGAGAGGAGCAGGTTCAGTGGGACTCAGTGAAGTGAGAAAGAAAGTAGCGAGGAAATTGTTGATGAAGGAAACCCTTGATAAACCTCCATGCCTGCCACTACTTTTTTCGTTATCCAATAATTTCCATTAATTCGACACCATTAACAGCTTGAATCATGCATTTATTAATCCTTTTTCCCACTCAATCAAAAATTAATCAACTCAGAGGCTTCTTAGCCACTTAGGATGCCTGAGTTGATCAAGAAAGAAACAAAATCTGCATTTATTGAGGCGAGGTGAATATATAAATATAGAGATTCTAATATCAATATCCTACATCCCAACGTGGTAACCTAATCACACATGGGTCCGGCTTCATATCAGGACCACATTGTTTATCATCATTACGAAATTTCAACACTTGAAATCTAATTTTAATAATCCAAATTTAATTTTTGTTTAATTGGGATGGATAATTATTAAAAAAATAAATTGGCGTTGTGTTTGTTTTAAATTCTACAATTAATTTGAAATGCAAACTATTAAGTATTAAAGTTATTTAAAAATAAAAGAATATTAATTCTGAATACTACCTCTGGTCCTAATTATAAGAGCTAGTAGTTGACTAATTTGAAGAAATTAAGGAAAGAAGTTAAATTAGTTATTTATAATAAATATGACTCATCTTTCCTAAAATATCCTTACTAATTAAGTGTATTAGTTAAAACTACTATTATTAAAAGGACTACTTTAGGAAAAAAAAAAGTATAAATATGAGAGACAAAATAAATTGTGATCTTATAATTAGGACCAAAATAAAAATTAAACGAGATCTTATATTAAGGACCAAAAGTAATAGTTTAATTTTAATTTAGACCATGTAAGTTGATATTTCAAATTTGCTTTGGCGATAATTATTTCAAAACAAATCAAAACATATGATTTTTTAATATATTATTTATTCTACAAAAACTAATCACTAAATTTTCCTTGACGGAAAAAGCCTCCTTAGCCAAACACCGAGTTAATTTTGGGAATTTATTTTTGTTTGGTACAATCAACTAATGTGTGTCAATTGATTCACTTTTTTCATGGTTTAAAACGACTTAAATTTTGTTTCATTAGTAAACTCTATATAATATTGCTTTATTGCATGAACATGATATGAAGTAAACTCAAATCTTCATATTCAAATTTTAAGAATATTTTTAATATTTATTGGTAATTTGTCTTAATGCATTTGCCCTTTATTACAGCATTTTACGTACCCGAGACACTCGGTATCAATATCATATTCCGGCGCGCGAAAAAAAGATCCTCGGTATCGTATTATAATACCATCACGCTTAGGGGAGCACGAGGTCATCCCAGTCCCCCCTCCCCTCCAGAGAATAAGTCATAAATTAACTTTTGTTGTAATTAATTTTCTTTAAAAAAATTAATTTTTTAATTTTTAACTTACTTATAACTCAATTCATCAATTATAATCCGAGAAACTTTTGACTCGCCTTAATCTCTTGTCTTTGTAATTTTCATATGTGGCTCCTACTCAACTCCACATGGCATTCTTAAGTAAATTTAAAAGGTATTTGAATAGAAATCAAACCATAGTTTTAAAAGTAATTTTATGGTATATGAAATAAATATGTGAATAAATTTATCTCGATGTACGAAAAAATACTTTTAAAAAACAAAGTTCCCAAACATCCCCTTTAACGAAAGAGTGAAGGAGCCGAAAGGATGAAGTGGAGTTCTGGAATTCCCATCAACTGTGATGCTAATGCCAATGGGATTCAAAGCTCCCACTAAGCTCTCCTCTATGTTCTTCCCGCACTCCATGGAAGAATCAAGTTTACATTGAAAAATTAAGATACATTTTGGTGGCTCTATAGAATCAAGAAGAGATAAGACAAGTTTTTCTCAGCATCTGGGATATTTCTGTAGAAATAGTAAAGGCTGTTGGCAGATGGATTCCCAACAAGATATTCACTAGGGCAAAAAAGTTAATTTTATTTTCCTGAACATTGTTTTTGAGCTTCTCTCTTTCGTTAACAAGTTTTGTTGCGAAGAGACAATGTGTGCTTATGATTGCCCATTTAATTTGCACTTGTATGATTTGTGATATAGATGAGGCATCATTACTGATTGAATATGGATCAGAAGAGAACTCATATCTTCTAGCTGCAGCTTGCTTGCAGGTGTTTTTCAGAGAGCTTCCTAGATCCATAGTCCACAGTTTATGAGACTTGCTTTTTTAGCCCAGAGGATGGAGAGATAGATTAGCTATGCAAAGCGTTGGCTTTTTTTCCAAGATTACGCACCTCCATTGTCATTATATCTTGATATTCGTCCAATAAGGAGCCATATGTAAGCACACATGTTGGGGTTCTGATTCAAAAACTCCTTATGAAGGACATGAAGAAGAGTTTTGGTGGAACCTTTGAAGCTTATCATCTGGAACTCCTTTCCGTCATCTCCACTCCTTCATTTTTTTTGTTTAAATTTTATATATAAAAAAACCACGTGGAACTGAGTTGGGATCACATAAGATGAGTCATCATTGAGTTACAGATAACAAGGATGGTGATATAAAAACTAAAAAGATAATCATAAACAAGTCAAAATTGTAGGAGCTGAATTATACTGAATTATAGTTAAGAGATTTAGCTATAAGTAAATTAAAGGTTTAAAAACTAAAACATTAATTTTTGGTAATTTTTTAACAATTAACTTAACTTTACTACTCCTACAGTCTTAAATATAAGACTTATTTTGTAGTGTTAGACATATTTAAGACTGAAAGAATGTTATTCTTAAAGCGTAGACCTTTTGGTTATCCTTTTTCACTAAGGTAATATTAAAAGCATTAGGTTATAATTTTAAAAAATATAGCTCATATTTATTTTGGCCCAAAAAGACTTAAACTTGTAAAAATTATTAATAATAATATATTTTTATGATTTATAATTAAAACAAGTGTAAGTACCTTGTATGAAATCTGAAAATAAATGAATTACCATCATTATAAGTTGTGGAAAACACTAAGTTTTTGCTGGCAAAATAAAAGATAAGACTAAATTTTTTAGGCCAAAATAATTAATGCGATTTCCTATGGACAAGAGTGAGCTTCTTCTGCTGTTCGCCTTTTGTCTTCTTCCTCTTTTTATTTCTTTAAAGTGAAAATGAGCCATATTATTTACAAACAATGCCATTTGTTACAATTTCTGTTTTAGTTGAACCATTTTGTACAATTTCTATGCTTAAATTACAGGAAAAATGGTAAAAAAGAAGAAACTGAAAGTAGTAAATTTTAAATCAAATCTGGTAATAACACTTTATTTAGTTATTTAGTTTTGACAACACTAAATTTACAAATAATAATAAATTTTTACCGACATTTCTTAGTAATATTAATAATATTCAGGCCAGAAAATATTAATTGATTTTACTTTTCCAAATCTTTCTTTTCTTGGGAGAAAAAAAAAAAAAGGAAGAAAAAGGCACGAGGTGTTATTCGGAGGTTCGTTGGTAGTAGAGCTCGCCAACTGGACCCTCCCGCGGGTAAAAAACACCACCGCTTGCTACGTTACTGTTTGCGCCGCCTCGATGTCCTCCGTGCTCCCTCCCTCTGCCTTCTTACCCGATGGACCAATCGATCTGAAACCTATCGGACGCTCTAGAATTCATACCGGACCAATCTCCCTTCGATCACCAAAAGCTCATCTCGTCTCTTCGAGTTTATTAGCACCCAAAACCGTGGACTCGTTTTTCAGTCACAAAATTCAATCTTGGAATTCCTCAACTGCTTTCAACCGCGTTCTTTCTCTTCCCCGACTTAAGGTTTCGTCCGAAAATGCCCAATTCAACTCGCTTCCTGAGGACGAGCAGGTGCCGCATGGCCAGCAGCCGAATTTCGCTGAGTTCATTACTTCGGAGAGGGTCAAAGTGGTGGCGATGCTTGCTTTAGCTCTTGCGCTTTGCAATGCTGATCGTGTAGTCATGTCGGTGGCTATCGTGCCGTTGTCGCTTGCTAACGGTTGGAGCCGTTCGTTCGCTGGAATTGTTCAGGTGCGTTTCAGATACTCGAAGAATTGCCTGTGAGAGTCTTCGCTGCCTCGTACTTATTGTTTGACTCATACTTTTGGACAGTCAGCTTTTCTTTGGGGGTATCTGGTTTCACCTATAGCCGGAGGGGTATTAGTAGATAACTATGGTGGCAAAGTGGTCATGGCTTGGGGTGTGGCTCTGTGGTCGCTGGCTACTTTTCTTACTCCCTGGGCTGCAGAGACTTCCTTGTGGGCACTGCTTGCCGTTCGTGCTTTGCTGGGCATAGCGGAAGGAGTGGCTCTTCCTTCCATGAATAACATGGTGGCGAGGTATTGGCTATTGATTGTTTACAACGTTCGTTTTGGGATGATCACTAGGATTAATGTTTCAGTGGATATGACATGACCCTTTGTTTATTATTGGTACTGAAATTATGAGAAATTGTTGAAGCAACAAGGCTGAATTAGAGAATAATGACCGGTTTCATTCTTCCCTTTAGGTGGTTTCCTCAAACAGAAAGGTCAAGAGCTGTCGGAATTGCAATGGCTGGGTTTCAATTTGGGTCTGCAATAGGGCTCACGCTTTCACCAATACTTATGTCAAAAGGTGGTATATTTGGACCATTTGTAATTTTTGGATTGTCAGGGTTTCTTTGGGTTCTGGTGTGGTTATCAGCAACATCAAGCACTCCAGGTCGAAGTCCTCAGATATCAAAATATGAGTTGGAGTATATACTGAATAAAAGGAAAAAAGCCTTTGATGTAGATACAATAAAACCCAGTGGAAGTAAAGTTAAAGTGACTCCTCCTTTCAGGCGTTTGCTTTCAAAGCTGCCAACATGGTCCTTACTTGTTGCAAATGGCATGCACAGCTGGGTAATACTTCACATCTATTGCATTTACCTATTAACAGACTCTTGCTTATAGTGTTATTAAGTTGGAGTTTATAATCACTCGAGTTGACATAAAATTTGCCAGTGCTACATTCATGCGGGATTACCTAGTCTTACTTCTTAGGCTGTGTTTTGTACATGTAAAGAGAGATAGGGTCCAGGGAAAGGGGAAAAGGTGATGAAGTGTCCTTTTTCCCCTTGTGATTGGTATAAAGCAAACCTTTTCACTTGGGAATGTCATACTCCCTTGTTCAAGGGTGAGTTCTCGCTTTCCCGCCCACTAGTGGAAATGCCCTTTCCCTTTCTAATTTATTTATGCCAAACTATAGAACATATCGTTTTCCTTATTTTTTTTCATCTCCTACCCAACATGATTTGTGTACTTTCCAGCAAACCCCTCTCCCTTTCCTCATCCATTTTCTTATCTATTTCCCGCTCCCTTCACAAGGCTCTCTTCGTACCAAATGTGGCCCTGAAGTAATCTTTACTTTTGTTCCCATTCCCCACAACCCACTTAATTCCTAGAGAAGAATAATCTAACGGAATCTTTTTTTGAAAAAGAGACGATGGCAAGGTCAAAAGGAGTAGATATTAGTGCAGATTATCTATATTGAAAGAATTGTCTGCAAGACAGTATCATGCCATTTTGTAACTATTCTTTTATCAAAAATGCCTTGTTCTTTTCAAAATTTGACTCTGTTTGTTTTCCTTATTTCACAGGGATTTTTTGTTTTTCTTTCTTGGATGCCCATATACTTCAACTCGGTAAGTCTCATTATTTTTATAGAATTGTAATTTTTGCTGGCAAGCATGCATTGGAAATTATGTTGAAATGAATATTTTTTGAACCATTATGCATAACCTTCAATCACAGGTATATCGTGTGGATCTCAGACATGCAGCATGGTTTAGTGCTGTTCCATGGGTTCTGATGGCTATCATGAATTATGTTGCTGGCTTGTGGTCAGACATGATGATACAAAGTGGTATAAGTGTCACTTTAACTCGCAATATCATGCAAGTAAGTAAAATATAGTGGAGAGGTTTATTATGAAGAAGTATGATAATTTATTTCTGATTTACTTAAAATAGATATTTTGTGGTCATACTGAACCGGCAAAACTTTCTTTTTTATTTGGTGATTCCATTAAACTTTCAATTATACTCTTGCTAGATTGCCATCTTTTGATCTTGGATCTGTCTTTGGTGTTGGAGTTTGGGGCAACAGGATGTTTTCTGAAACAAGAAATTTTTGGTTGCTATTCTCTAATTTTAAATTCATTGATCTTTGATGCTCTCTTTTCTTCCCCTCTCTTTATGTCTGTTAATTTTCAATCTTCCCAATGTGTGTAAGTTCATGTGGACAATGCTGCTTGTGTTTTTTCACTGCAGTCCATTGGTTTCGTTGGTCCTGGATTATGTCTCATCGGTTTGGTAAAAGCCAAAATTCCGTCAATTGCTTCTGCTTGGCTGACTTTGGCATTTGGCTTGAAATCTTTCAGCCACTTCGGTTTCCTTGTGAACATTCAGGTTTTTATTTTCAATATTATTATAATATATTGTTTCCAGGTATTATAATCTTCTCACTACAGCCTAATATCCACTTCCTTCATATTACAGGAGATTGCGCCACAGTATTCTGGTGTTATACACGGTAAGATTTTTGTAATGATCCCATAAACATCCATATGATGTGATTTTATAACTTTTTTAATCCATAAACAAACCTGTACTTCGTGATCATTATTTGTATGTTGTAGAAAAATTGTAAATGTATGGCAGGATAGTGTATAACAGGTGCAAAACTTTGGAAGAGTTCAATTAAAACAATTTCCTGCACTCCGGAATAATATGTTGCCAACAAGGGTTTTTCTGATCTTTTTTCTAGGATTGGCACTCACTGCTGGAACATTGGCGGCTATAATCGGAACAGTTGGAACTGGTTTTTTTGTTGATCTGATTGGATCTTTCCAAGGGTTTCTGTTGCTTACATCACTCCTATATTTTCTTTCTGCTCTTTTCTACATCCTCTTCTCTACTGGAGACAGAGTAAATTTTGATGAACCTGGTGAGTATAATACCTTGTTACATTTATCTTGAACTTGCATTATTTTCTGGATTTTTCTTAGGAGGGGAATGGCCGCTGTGTTATTTCTAGAGTCTGTACTTACAAATGGCTGAGTCAACTGCAAATTAATATTGTTAAATTCACCTTAATCCCCGGCATAGGAAAAAAATAATAGGGAATAAGGTGGTGCTCAAAAATGGGTTTTTCCGAGAACAATATTAAATCTCTAAGATCTATCATAATGGATTTTCGTCTTTAGTAATGGCCTCTTGTCAATTTCTCACGAATTGTGTGTAAACTCTCTGTGGACAGTTCCTTGATGAGTGTCAGAAACTGCTAAGCCTGCTGTACAGTGTCTTGTATACAAAAGGAGTACGAGGATCATGTCCTCTGGAAGAAGCTTTGACCTATTCTCGTCTGTAAATTCAATGCCTTGTATAGCTCTATCGAGGCTCTCTGTTTCAGGTGCATGTTCAGTACAAGGTTTCCTTGATATGAAGAATATATCGAAGTGACCAAGGAAAAAGAAACAAAGTGTAAAAGATAATAAGGTGCTGAATTGGTTTTCCTTGGCTGAAGGATTTTAGAGCCAAACGAATCATTTAGCCGACAAAGAGATGGTGGATGATGATTAATTACACAAGTAACATTTTACTTGCCTGATTTTTTTTACTATAAAGGGAGAATTTCGAAGTTTAACTTCTTAATAATCCGAACTCTAATGAAAAATGAATTTCAGGAAACAGAATTTTCAATTATATTAATTCAGAAGGTGATTGTATTAGTTTATACAATTAGATTTTATGCATTTTGATTGTGTCTCCGAATTTTTGATAATTGCAGCTTCTGTGGCTAACATCTTAGTTGCTTACGTCCTCCCCATGTTGAGTCTTTTGCATTATTGCTTCTTCAGGATTTGAGGGGCTATATTAAGTAGAGCATCATTGCTTGCTATGGCCTTTGACAAAGTTCTCCAGATGAAGTTCACTGCCTTGGGAATGGCTCTTGCCTTCCAGTTTCTTTCCCATCTTTCGAGTTTTTGGAACACCATATAAAATCAGAATAATTTTCGTCAAAAATGCTGTGTGAAAAAGATTTTATGGAGGAAATTAAATACACATTAAATGAAAATATGCTCCACTGATTTTTATTACTACCTCCGGTCCTTAATATAGGATCTTGTTTGATTTTTATTTTGGTCTTAAATATAAGATCTTAATTCATTTTGTATCTCATATTTATGTATTTTTTTTCAAAGTAATCGTTCTAACAATAGTAGTTCTAGCCAATACACTTGATTAGCAAGGATATTTTAGGAAAGACAACACCTCTTTGTGATAAATAACTAATTTAGTTTTTTTTCTTAATCTCTTCAAATTTGTCAACTAATTCTTATAATTAGGACCAATTTTGATATCAGAAAAATCATCATCGTAACCATGTGGTCTTTGAAAGCGCGGTTGCTCAATGCTTCATGCTTCATCTCAACCAAAGCAAGAAGCATTCCAGTTAGGTAGGCATAAATTGTGGGGGATGGAACAAATCCGAAGCCCTTCACAAACATGATGTGTGTGTGTGTGTAGCAAAGGGTTAGAGATTAAGAAATGAAAAGATGTATAAACTAACCAATATAATACTCCTCCGATTCTTAATATATGATTTAATTGCTGAGTTAATTTTAGTTCTAAATATAAGATCTATTTTTTATATTTATTAATTTTTTTCTAAATTGTCCATATGGATACTCGTTCAACCATAATTAAATAAAAGACGGGGAAAGGATATTAAGAAAGATGATTATAATATTTTAGAAAAAACACGTCATATTTTTTATAATTAACTAATTTGCTCAACTTTTTTAATCTAATTAAATTAATTAAATAGATTTTATATTATAGACACGAGAAATACAAAATAATAGAAGAAGTTGATCATGACTCACTTGGGCTGTCTAGCATGAATTGGTCCAATATTTGGGGTGTCGGATAAGCCACGAAGAAGCCTAGAGGCCAAATATCTCATAATTGCAGTCTAATACCAATAATAATCAGTGTGTGTCTGGTCAATGAAACTGTGAGACAACGAGGTGTTATGGAGACTCTTGGGAGAAGCGCATGGGAAGGATCCGGCTAGAGGATGAGCCCTTGTGTAACCATATGTCTCCTTAAATACTGCGAAAGTACGAGGGAACGTCAAGTTGCGCAAAGAAAGAGACGTGATCCGGTGTGATTTGTCTCCCATCCCATCACCCATCGGCCTTTTACAGAAAGTAAAGAAATTGATCGATTAGATAACTACCCCCTCTTGTTATAGTTATAAGGTCTTTTTAATTAAATTATATGGTTTAAAAAAAATAGTTAAAATTAGTTAAAAATAATTAATATGTAGAAAATATTATTTTTTCTAAATATACTCCTATATATAAATAGATAAGTGTAAGAGAGTAATAGTGAGATAAATAAAAAAAGAAAATATATTAAATACATTAAATTAGGGATAAAATAGGTAATACTTTATTAAATACTTAGACAAATTTAAAAAAAAATTTATAAAAAGAGATAAAACTATTAAAAAATTAGATTTTATAATAAGAAACAAGAGGGTACAGTAAAATCATCATTATTTCAAAACGGCCAATCCAAACACTCGATAACTTTGCACAATTTATTTTCCTACTGAAATCATGATTTAAATATGTTTCTTATGAGTCGAATTAATTTTTTGAAAAAAAGTGATTATTGTTTTGATGAAAACATATATTGTGAAAAAAAAAAAGACCGTATGAGTAATAATTTATGCCAAAACCATGAATTTCTTTTGGAGAAAAATAAACCGTGGAACACGGAATGAGGGGCCTTCAAAAGTTCAAAACAAAGAAAACGGGATTTGGGAGCTTCACTGATTTATACGTTAAATTGGTCTAAATAACTGGGGCCGATTGATCCAGGATTGTGCTTTGGAATTTAATACAATTTGGTCTGCCCACTGATAAAGTAAAATGTAAAATATTGTCAAGTTGGGCTTGAGCAATTTTCTTGGAAGAATCTGATGACTTGGGTCCAATATTTGGTGACGCGTGGCGGGATAAAAAGGTACTCCTCCGGTCCTAATTATAAGATCCAATTGATTTATTTGAGGAGATTAAGGAAGTAAGTTAAGTCGGTTATTTATAATAAATAAGTGTTGTTATTCCTAAAATATCCTTGCTAATTAAGTATATTGGCTAAAACTATCATTATTAGAAGGATTATCTTGGAAAAAATGCATAAATATAAGAGAGAAAATGGATTGGGTCTTATAATTAGGACCAAATAAAAAGTCAAATTGGGTCCTATAATAAGAACCGGACGAGTAACAAAGATACGGGGACAATGAAGTGGGTGGATGACTCATGACTCAATTGGGTCCAACATTTGGACTTTGGAGGCACAAAATGTCGCTTTATTATTTTATTGCTTTTATAATTTATTCAAATAAAGTTGGGAAACAAGGAGGAGTGGGGGGAAGAAATAGAAAGAGAAGGGAGGCTAAGATTACTACAAGAGAAATTACGAGAGAGAAAAAATGCTTAACCTTTATTTTCTTTCTTGTTTTCCTCAATAAGAATTAAACAATGATAAAATAAACAATATTACTCCTCCGGTTCTTAATATGGGACCTAATTCTTGAGTTGGTTTTGATCCTAAATATAAGACCCATTTTTTATATTTATCAATTTTCTCTAAATTACCCCTATAGATACTCCCTCAACCATAATCAAGTAGAAGAGGGAGAGGGGTATTAAGAAAGATGATTATAGTGTTTTAGGAAAAATGTGTTATTTTTCTTATAATTAACTAACTTACCTAACTTCCTTAATCTGATCAAATTAGTTAAATGGGTCTTATATTAAGGACCGGAGGAGTATTAAATAACATATAAATGACTTATATTTAAAAACAAAATTTTTTCCAAATGACTTGTAATAAGAACCGGAGTGGTACATTATAATAAGCGAAGAATAAAATTATATATTCATATAAAAATATTTAATAATATAACTTATAAATGAGATTGAAAAAAGAAAAAAAAAAAAAACCCTCTCCATGACTTGTAAATATAACCACCGGAGTACTCCCTCCAGTGCTTCTTATAGAGTAATGTGCCTCGTAGGAAATCTCATAAGACATTATATTCGATACTTCCAAATGGTATTTTATTAATAATATATAATATTAATTATATTAATTAATTCATCCTTCCAAATACAAGATCTCAATCCATTTTATTTTTTAAATTTATAATATTTTTCTAAAATGTTCCTAAAACTTTCATCATGGATAGTAACAATATATATAATTAGAAAAAATATTTTTTAAAAAATTAACACATTTATTTCAAATAATCAACTTAATTAATTTTTTTAATATCTACAAATATTAGTTAGATTTCTTATAAAAAAGATGGGAGGGAATGAAACCGGCAATTTGAAGCGACTTAAAATATCAACCGTGTATGAGTTTCGTTTAGGGTACGCAGATAATAACACCATCTATTAACTCCAATACTTTAATGACCTAATGAAAGAACAGAAAGTGAAAAAACTAGACATCCGGGACCCACAAGTGATAAGCCAAATCATACAGGGGAAAAAATTATTTGCCTTGTCACTCAAAAAAAAACAAAATTATTTCACTTGGAAAGCAAACGATGAAATGAAACTCAATTTGCTCAGCCGTGTGAGTGAATAGTCCATAACTCTCGAGGTTTAACTTATTAATAATCCAAATTTTAATAAAAAATGAATTTCGAAAAACACAATTTTCAATTATATTAATTCAGGAGGTGATTGTATTAGTTTACACAATTAGATTTTATGCATTTTGATTGTGTCTCCGAATTTTTGATAATTGCAGGTACTGTATCTACCATCATAGTTGCTTACCTCCTCCCCATGTTGAGTCTTTTGCACTATTGCTTCTTCGGGATTTGAGGGGCTATGCTAACTAGAGCATCATTGCTTGCTATGGCCTTTGACTAAGTTCTCCAGATAAAGATCACTACTCTAGGAATGGTTCTTACGGCCTTCCAGTTTCTTTCCCATCTTTCGAGCTTTTGGAACACCATATAAGATCAGAATAATTTTCGTCAAAATAATGCTGTGCGAAAAAGAATATATGGAGGAAATTAAATGTACATTAAAATGAAATACACTCCACTGATCTTTTAACAGGTCTTGACTATACAAGTCAAACATAATGCGGTTCGTCATCCAAATAAAGCCACACTATTCACGATTCACAATGAGTTTCGTACCCGTCAACATGCACAGATGATAGACCCACATGCAATAATAGGAAGAGGCGCGATGCGGCGGGAGAAATAATTATAAATTATTAAATTTAATAAAGATCGTCAAATGTGAATCATCATCGTCTTCGTCATCTTCAAACTCTTTATCATGCCTTCTCACGTTTTAAGTCAGTTCCTGAGGGTGACAATAGTGTCGTCGGATTGTTCCTCTGCATCACTGTGAAGAGTTTCCGTGCCTTGTGCTGTGACATGATTATTATTATTGAATAGTTTCAACAGATGCTTGTAGCACAGGAACATGGCCAGTACGAGGGTAAGTGAGGACACATTGATGATGAAGCACTGGATTGGAGAGAGCAGAACCAGTAAGAGCAGCTCACATGCAATGATTCCAAAAACATGGCACACCACGACCTTCAAACCTAGTGAGTTATGACCACTGGTTTGATCCGAAGGGAAAGTTGAGAGTGTAATGACGTAGACCAATTTTGATATCAGAAAAATCATCATCATAACCGGGTGGTCTTTGAAAGGGCTGTTGCTCAATGCTTCATACTTCATCTCAATCAAGGCAAGAAGCACTCCAGTTAGGTAGGCATAAATTGTGGGGGATGGAACAAAATCCGAAGCCCTTCACAAACATTATATATATATATATATATATATAGCAAAGGGTTAAAGATTAAGAAATGAAGAGATGTGTAAACTAACCAATATAATACAAGATGATGGAAGAAGTGGATTACTCACTCGGGCCGTGTAGCATGAATTGGGCCAATATTTGTCATGTCGGAGAAGCCACGAAGAAGCCGAGAGACCAAATTTCTCATAATTGCAGTCTAATATCAATAATAATCAGTGTGTCTCCTCAAAGTAAATTTAATGAAACTGAGACAAGGAGGTGTTATGGAGAGTCTCAGGAGAAGCGCATGGGAAGGAGCTAGTCAGAGAAGGATCGGATCTTATATAATCAAGTGTCTCCTCACGGATGAAATACAAATACTGCGAAAGTCGGGGGAACGTCCAGTTGCACAAAGAAAGAGACGTGATCTGGTGGATTTGTCTCCCGTCCCATCACCCATCTGCCCTTCAAAGAAAGAAAAATTATAACAAGGTCCAGAGTTAAACATAAAAATATCTCTTAAAATTATCAAATTATTCTGAAATTTCAAAAAATCTCATTGTAAGATATTTGATTTGTTTAATTATTAAATTGTTATTTTTTAAAAGTATGTATTGATAACTGAAAGAGTAATCATTAATAGTTTAAGGTGTAATAATTAACAACTATGCTACAGGTATTCACAACATATTTTCTTAGCGCATTATAAAAATATAATGCATGAGTTGTCAATATCTGCCGTAATAGTTGTTACTCGTTATATTTTAAATTGTTAACAACTGTATTTTTAGTTGTTAATGGGTACTTTGAAAAAAGATAAGAACAATTTGATAATTAAACAAATAAAATTTCTTGCAATGAGGTCCCTTAGGACTTCATATTAATTTGATTATTTTAATATATTTTTTGTATTTAATGTTTTTTGAGTGGGATCTTATTACAATTTTCTTTTAAAAAAAAGTGTTTATAAAAAAAAACTGAACATGTGGATGACCCCAAAATCATCATTATTTCGAAACAACCAATCCAAACACTATAACTTTGGCACAATTTATTTTTCTACCAAAATCATGATTTAGATATGTTTCTCAACTAGAGGTGGGCATCACGACCGACCTAGCCCTTCAGGGCTGGCGGGCTTAAAAGGATCGGCCCTCCAGGGCTAAAATTTCAAAAATACCACAATTTGCTAAGCCCAGCCCTTAAGCTACAGGGCTCAGGGCCGGCCTGCGGGCTTTTGGCCAGTTTAAAAAAAAGCTATTTTTTATATTTATCATATTTTTTATAAAAAATAAAAATAAACCAATGAAATTATTAATAAAAGACATAAATATGAATAAAATTAAGTTACAACTATAAAATATCATCATATATAAATATTCATCAACATCCAAGAACATCTAAAACATTCATTAACAAGATAACAATATCCAAAAGTTTTATTTATAGTGCAATCATGTAATAAATAAACACTATCATTAATCTTTTGAAACTTTATCATCATTATAATTAATTACTCTTCTTCATAAGTATGTTTTTCTTTCGTAACAAAAATATCAAGTTTTTCTTCTTTATAGAAATTTTACTTTTAAATTTTGCAATCTAGCTATTATTTTACTTTAATGTGAGAAGCATTGCTGTTGAAACTCATGAATTTTTAATTCAAATTATAGAATAATGTGTTATATAAGTATAACAATACTCTATTATCAAATATATTTATAGTTTAAAAATATCAATGCATATAATATAAATCAAATCATTATTAAAGTCCAAATTAACCTATTTTTTAAAAATTTAATTGGATAAATTATTGTCTAAGACTAAATTTAATTTTAAAATGATAATAATAACTAAATATTTGAAATATTATTAACAATGTAAAAAATTAATAACATTATAATTATATAAAAAAATTTAAAAACAAAAAAAATTATAAAAAAGCTTAAATGGGTTGGCCCGCAGCCCTCTAGAGCCGGTCCTTTTAATCCCTCAGCCCTCCAGGGCTTATTCTTTTTTGAAGAGAAAAATATCAAACCCGGCCCTCATAATTTCATGACTTAAACGGGTCGGCCCGTTTTTCCGGCTCTATTCTCAACTTTTGGAGGAAAGTGAATGAATAGATTTTGAGTTGAATAAATTTTATGAAAAAAGTGATTATGGTTTTGATGAAAACATACACTGTGAAAAGGGAAAAAATAAGACTGTTCGAGTAATAATTTATGCCAAAATCATGAATCTCTTTTAGAGAAAAATAAACCGTGGAACATGGAATGAGGGGCCTTCAAAAGTTCAAAAATAAAGAAAACGGGATTTGGGAACTTCACTGATACGTGCGTTAAATTGTCCTCATTGGGACCAATTGATCCAGGATTGTGTTTTGGAATTATTAGCAGCAAGCGATAAGTTGTTAGTAATTGGATACAGTTTGGTCTGCTCACCGGCAGAGTGAAATGTAAAATATTGTCAAGTTGGGCTTTGGGCAATTTTCTTGGAAGAATCCGAGAAGAATTTGATGACTCCCCCACTTGGGGCCAATATCTGGTGACGCGTGGCGGCATCAAAAAGAATTTGATAAAAATATGGAAGATGTCATGAGAGAAAAGAAAGGAAAAAGATAGACGTCCGGGACGCGTAAGTGAAAAGCCCAATCACACGGTGGAAAAAATTATTCGCCTTGGAAAGCAAAGGATGAAGTGAGACTCAATTTGCTTAGCCGTGTGAGTGAAGACTCCACAACTCCAGAGAGAGAAGCCTCGTCGCAACTCTAAGTGCATTGTAATCAAATCCTTCCAAACAAGCTCTTATTAATATAATATTAAAGATTAATAATATATAATATAATATAATATCTCCGTCGGCAAAAAAAATATAATATAATATATATATATATATCTCTCTCTCTAACATTGATATATTCATCAAAAGGCTGGGAAGGAAGCTGAGAGTCCATAGTCCGTTTGACGCCCCAAAAATTCAAAATGCATAAATTAGAAGGGCGATGTGAGGGGCCTGCAGGATATTTATATATTCATCAGAAGGCTGTTTTTGAATCATATCAAGGAGACATGGGGCGGCCCTCATTCGATCGCATGATTTCAAGAGTCCAAAATAAATAAATAGAACCCCAAAAAAATTTGGAAAAAAAATCTCAGAAAAAATACAACTTTGAGTTTTAAAATTTTAAATTAGAAAATTTTGCATAAATTTGTTGCTCTTTGTTTTTTCAGTGTAATCAATTACTATTAAAATGTAAAAAATAAAATTGATTTGAGATTCTCAAATTCAAGTGATATTTTTTAGGGTTTTACCCGAAAAGAACTTTGGTGTGACAATTCTTGATGTATACTCTAGACACGTCATTAAATTCTAATTATTTCGTATCTCATGTTCCAACAATTCTAGTATCAAATGGGTGGCACATCACTCTGTACCACAAATTGATCCAAAAACATGACGTGGGAGGTTGAAAATGTGCAGCCCGCGTTGGCTCCGCGTGGGGGTGGGAGTCCTGTGAAGTGTGAACAGTGAACAGAGGCTTCCAAATTATCAATCGGTCTCTAATATGAGATTTTATTGATTTTTATTTTAGTTTAAAAAAATTTTAATCAATTTTTTCTCTCATATTTTTTTAAGTTAATTATTATAATAATAATAGTTGTAGCCAATATAATTTATTAACAAAGATATTTTAAAAAATACAACACATATTTATCACAAATAACTAATTTAACTTGTCTTTTTAATCTACTTAAATTAGTCAACTAATTCTTTTATTAAAGACTATATGTAATAATATTAGTAGTAATAATAATAATAATAACAGCCTCAGAGCTTCAAAAAGCCTGCCCAAGAAGCGGATCTGCATCATTTCTTTACCTTCTTGTTTTTTTTTATCTTCTCCTCATCTCATTCTTATTACGAGATCAAAAAAAAAAAGTTGAAACTCAATATCTTATAAAATATGATTATGATGTTACCTAATAATAAATAAATAAATTTAAAATATTAAAATTTAATCTCACCATACAAATTATACTTTTACATTCCCTGAAAATAAAAAAAATATTAAATCTCAATTATTTATTTTTGGAAAACATAATACCTGACCAAATCGATGGCATGGCGTCATGATGTCAACATGGGTGCTTCTCATTTCCCAGCGGCCACTTCAAGTTAATACTATTATGAATATAATAATATTTTCATAGATGTCTATCTATCTCTTATTATTTTTTATATCTCCTATAATTTTTAATATATTTCATTATCTCTATATTTTATAATTATTTTCTGTTATTATGTAATATGTAGATTCTATCAAAAATGTAAAGCTGTACCTATAAATAGAAGTTATATGTGATGTATTGAGTACTTTTAAATGGAATGACAAATAATCTCTCTTATTAATCCTTTCTTCTTTCTTGTTATATATTCTTCTCTATTTAAAACAAACATATTTATTAATATTATCTTAAGATCTATCTCGCGCACAAACCCAATGACAACCACAAGCAAACCATGCAAACATTATTCTTTCTATTTATAAATTACTTTTAATATATTTTATACGGATTAATAAAATTTTTTAATTTTATTAACTATTATTTAAAATTTAACAACATCTAAATTTTATTGTTATTTAATATATATTATATCCATATAAACAAAATTAACACAATAATAAATGAAGAATAAAATTGTACATTCATATAAAAAAATTCTCTCACTATCATGTAAATAAAACAAAAAAATATCTTATCTTTTTGCCTTATTAATAGAACATGAATATTAAATAGCGGCATCACCAATATTATCTTAACTCTCAAGATCTCTCTCCCTCATGCTGCATGTCTGACACCCCTATTCATAATCATAAGCTGATATTAATACATTTTCTTTTGATCATGGTTTATATATATTTCAGCATTTGGCAGGCATTTTCATTTATGAAAATTAAGCAGAAAGTCCTTTAGTTTGTTTACAATACACAATTCCTGTGTATATACAATTGTATTGCAGCAAATTAATAACTGACCTGGTTAGGAAGTTTTAGGTTACAGCTGTTACTAAGGTACGTCTACCACATGTATAACATATAATGACAAGTGTCCTCTCTCAACTCCCTTTTTCTTTCCACTCGTGTTAACTTATGGCAGAAATAGGGTGGAATGGGAAAGGGGAAAAAATCCTATTATATTATATGATATTATATTATTTTAATTAGTACTTGATAATAAGTTAATAACAACGACAGTATATGTATGTGCATGCCAACAATAGCTTTTATTTTTATTTAAGTACATGCCATAATTTTTTATCCACAACATTATTATTCTATCTAAAGTGAGTTGACATTATAATAAGATTGAAAAAAATTGGAATATACTACCTCCGGTCCTAATTATAAGACCCAGTTGACTTATTTGAGGAGATTAAGGAAGTATGTTAAGTTAGTTATTTGTAATAAATAAGTGTTGTCATTCCTAAAATATCCTTGCTAATTAAGTGTATTGGCTAGAACTATCATTATTAGAAGGACTATCTTGAAAAAAAATGTATAAATATGAGAGAGAAAATGGATTGGGGTCTTATAATTAAGACTAAACAAAAAGTCAAACGGGGTCTTATATTAAGGACCGGAGGTAGTAATGTTTTTCTATCATCATTTCGGTAACATATTTTTTCATTGATTGTTTGGTATGTTTGGCATGTGCTAAAATTATCATTATCACTCCTGTCATTTTTTCCTGCCCTTCTCTTTTTTTGACCAGAATTTTCCTGCCCTTCTCTACCACCTCTTTTCCGCTGGAGAAAGAATAAATTTTGGTGAACGTTAGAGAGTATGATAAATTGTTACATTTATCTTAAACTTGCATTATTTTCTGGATTTTTCTTAGGAGGGGAATGGCTGCTGTGTTATTAATTTCTAGAGACTGCACTTACAAATGGGTGAGTCAACTCCAAACTAACATAGTTGAATTCGCCTTAACCCTTGCGAAAACAACTCATTTGTGAGCCTAATCCATGAATAATGTGGCAGGCACTGGCAATGCCAAAAATGTATCTTAGTCCCTAGCATGGGGAAAAATAATAGGGAACAAAGTAGTGCTCAAAAAAGGTTTGTTTTTCCCAGAACATTATTAAATCGCTAACATCTATCTTAATGGATTTATGTTCTTAGTAATGGCCTCTTGTAAATGCTGATGAATTTTGTGTAAACTCTCTGTGAACAGTTTCTTGATGAGAGTCAGAAACTGCTAAGCATACTGTACGGTCTTGTGCACAAAAGGAACACAAGAATCCCTGATATGAAGAATATATCGAAATGACCAATCGGAAAGAGAAACGAAGTGTAAAAGATAATAATGGTGCTGAATTGGTTTCCTTGGCTGAAGGCCACATGGATCATTATATTTAGCCCACAAAGAGATGGTGGATGATGATAAATTACAAAAGTAACATTTCAGTTGGCTGATTCTTTTTTACGATAAAGAGAGAACTTTTTGAGTTTAACTTTTCAATTAATAATCCAAATTCTAATAAAAAAATTATTGTTAGAACATAAAATAATTTCAAATATAAAGGCGACTGTATCAGTTTACACATCTAGATTCCATTCATTTTGATTGTGTCTCCGAAGTAATCCAACATAATGTTGTAATAATTGCAGCTTCTATATTTTCAATCTTGAGTTTCTTGCGTTATATTATTGCTTCTTCAGGATTTGAGGGGCTGTGTTAGATACTTGTAACATGAGAGCACCAATGCCATTATGAGTCTGGGTCGAGACATTTCAATGATGAACACCATAGTGGAGAGACTAGGATCTTCAATAGTACTGCTTCACAAGCAAAGGCTTCAGAAATATGAAACTGAGAGTTTTAATTTGCTCTGTGCCAGCACCACTGCAACTGGAGAGACCAGAAACATGAAACTGGTGGAGTGATTAATTTGATCTGAATCGGGCCATGACGTAGACAGACATTGCAGTAAGAAAAAGCAGCATCAGAAGTACATGTTATTTGAAACGGTCGGTGCTTGAGCCTTGAAAGGAAAGCGAAAAACCTCATTGAAGAAATAGAATCTACACTCGCACTGTAACTCAAAGCTGTGTAGGATATAAAAGAGAAAATGAAGGTGTGGATTTATAGCAAGTTAGATGTGATTGCCTCACTAGCTACCTTCTCTTCTGATCTTTACTTATATGCCCAAACATAATAAAAGCGAGGCAAAGGCTAAAGGCAAGAGAACGTGCCACTGAAATAAACTTGTAATGAAGTCAGCATGAAGTATTAAGGAGTATTAGACATTAAACAAAGCTTAGAGCTGTGGGCATGCGCTCAAAACTGTCAATCCTTAGACTTCATATAATTTTAAACCCTTTTTTTTTTTTGAAGTTGCAAACGGTGAATACTGAATTGTGTATTATATTTAACAGTGTTTTTTGTCCAGGAAATCCCGCAATGAATATAAAATAAACTCCACGTCGATAAATTAATTTTTTTCCCTCAGAAGGGAACTTAACAATAGAATAACCATCTTTCCCTCAAATGCTATTGGAAAATTGAACGCCGGACCAAAAAAGTTAATGAAATCTGATTCGGGAAAGCTTCCTGGTAATCTTAGGTTAAGGCTAATAATTTCATATGATGTTTTTTTAACACTTCAAATGTATATACGTCTGTATAATACGTTACCTAATTACAATCTATGTAAAAGGTGATATCTACATCAGTCATTTAACAACAGATATTAAAAATGTACTACTACTTATTGCATACGCTCTATCTGCAAACTGATGTGAAGAATCCTCCTTAATTGATGTAGAAGATTTTGCCGACAATAGTGCTTCTCCTTGAATGATAAACTTAAAGATGATTAATGAAGCAAATATCAAACAAGCAGCTAACAAGGTGGCTTTTGTATATCTGTTACTTGGCAAATGATTTGCCCAGCCCATCTTCAATGCCAGCTCACCCTTGATCCCATCAGCAATTAACTAAATCCTAGATGTCTAAGATCAAAGGATAAGGACTGATTCTTATAAGATTTGGAATTATATTGAGGATAAATTACGTATAGGGACTAAATAAAAGATAGAGGTAAATTATAAGGATTAGATGATTAATTTTCTTATATTTTTGAACACTATCATTTACAATAAAAGAAAAACAATTCTGACCACTAGTATTTTAGAAGTCATCCCAAACACTACATATCAAGTCAAAGTGGCTTTTTAAGATTAAGAAGATATTTGGAGGGAAACCAAATCATAATTTTAAAAATATTTTAATGGTATATGAAGTAAATATATGGAGGAGTTTGCTTCGATTTGCGAAAAAATATTTTTTAAAAATATTCCTGGGATGTTCCAATCACCCCCTTAAAAAAAAGAAAAGAATAGGAGTGAGGTATGCATCACACAAAAAGAAGTGATGCCAAGGATGCTCCTGAGAAGTTGCGATGGGCGTCATTTATTAATTTATTATTAAATAAATAAATAAAATGTCATAACCCAAGCTGGCGCACACGCCAACAAGAGTAAGAAAGCGTCGCTGATGAAATTGCTTTTTTCTGCAAATTCCATAAAAGCTTTTTTGGGATGCATTTGCAAATATTACTGTGTGAAACATACTTATCTATCTATGTAACGGGAAAGGTGTTTTCATCCTTATTCAAGTAACTGTCTGCATTATTTAACGGTATACATGCTATGCTATTTTAAAAATTAAAAAAAAATTGATGGCGTTCTAAATTTTCAAAGTTTTTATAAGCTTATCCTGTTTTTTCCCGTAAAGTTGATTATTTGTTTATAATCTTTACGGGAAAAAACATGACTCATACTTAAAATTCCACATGATATAAATAAATGTGTTTAGTACTCGATCGTTCCATTTATATAGGTATCTTTTTGCTTATGCCCCAAAAAAAGGTATCTGTTTTTTTTTTGGCCAGCAAAAAATGGTATCTTTTAGCATATACATACAGATTGCAAAATATAACTACTATATCGGAAATATTTTTGTAAGACATTGTAATCTAACCTATGCCCATATCCCAATAATTATAGCTTAAATATAGTATCAAAGGGAGTAGATTTGTTCAATTTTTAGCCTCTGGGAAAAGAACAAAAATGCCGTGTGAAAGAAGAATAGAGGAAGTGTTCATTAAAATATACTCCATTGACCTCTATTAAGTCATGAATATAACAAGTTGTACATAATGCAACTCATGCATGTCATCAATATAAAGCTACACCATTCATAATGGAGGGATACCATGTCCAGCTATGGTTGGTATAGGAGCTTGAAACTAGATCTTGAGTGCACTCACTGTAAAAAGAAAACATACATATTACTTCTGATCCTAATTATAAGATCTCGTTTATAGTTTAGAAACAAGATCTTATAATTAGGACCGAAGGTAGTATTAAATAGGCCGCCCAGAAGGCTGGAGATCGAAACACACACAACAGACATTAAGGAGTACTGGAAGTTATTTCAGTTTCGTCGTTAACCGCGTTGTCAGATTGTTCCTCTGCATTGTGAATTGCCGTGCCTTGTGTTGTGACATCATCAAGTAGTTTCAATAGATAGTTGCAGATGAGGAACAAGGTCAGCACGAGGATAATTGTGGAGGCGTTGATGATGAACCACTTAATGGGAGAGACCAGAACCAGCAAGAGTAGCTCAGAAGCCATGGTTCCAGAAATATGGCACACCACGACCTTCAAATCCTGCAGTAATAAGTGATGATCGTTGGTTTGATGATTTGACGGGAAAGTTACGAGGGAAGCGACGTAGACAGATTTTGATATCAGAAAAAGCATCATCGTAACCATGTGTTCTTTGAAGAGGTTGCTGCTCAATCCCTCATACTTTATCTCGATCAAAGCAAGCAGCAACCCAGTTACGTAGGCATAAACTGTGTGAACGGAGCCAAAATCCGAAGCCCTTGAACAAATATAGGGTGGGGAGAGAGGGAACTCAGAATTAGACAATGCAAAAGAAATTGAAGGAGATATATATAAACAATAAGAGATGAAGAATTAATAGCTGATGACTTGAACTCACTTGGGTGGTGTGGCATGATGAATTGGTCCAATATTTGGTGGGACAAAGAAGCGACGAAAAAGCCTAGAGATCGAATTTCTCATAATGGAGAATCAAAATACTGCAGTCTTCTCAAGGAATGAGACTTTCGAAGAACAATGTGTTGATTAAGGAGGGGAGGATTGGCTTCCATATACTCTCATATATATATATATATATATATATATATGTATGTATGAAAGAGGCCAAAAAATTTTGGTCTACCCACTGATAAATTAAAAGATTGTGAAAAATGGGAGATAACGTCATGTGTTGGTATCAAATTTGTTCTTTGAAAGAATATGAGAGAATAGACGCTTCTTGTGACATGAGACATGGAAAGTATATACTCCCTCCTCCTTCATTATTAAATACTCTTTCGGTCCTTAATATAGGACCTAATTGTTGAGTTAATTTTGGTTCTAAATATAATATTTATTTCTCATATTTATCAGTTTTTTCTAAATTACCTGTATGAATACTTTCTCAACCATAATCAAGTAGAAGAGAGATATATAATATTAAGAAAGATGATTATGGTGTTTTAAGAAAAATATGACATATTTTTTATAATTAAATAACTTACCTAACTTCTTTAATTTAATCAAATTGATTACCAGAGGAGTAAAAAACTAAGCAATCAACTTGTAAAAATTACAAAAATAGTTAAATTAGTTATTTGTAATTTGTTTAATTACTAAAATATTTTTTTAAATATATTTCTATTGGAATCTACTCTCTTAATAGAAAATCTCTTTGTTGTATGCAATTCAGAAGAAAAGTCTTTAAAAAATTATATATGTAGAAGATATATCAGTTGAGATGTTTCATCTAAAACCGAACAAAATATAATGGATTAATATAACATCTGTGTGTGAGCGTGCGTCTAATGTATATATTTTGTCGGGAGTCGAAAGCTTAGTTGACGACAATGACATGTAAACAGGGCAGAGAGATCAGGATGACATTATCTCTCGTAATGATGCTGCCCCAGAAGTTCAAAATGAATAAATACAAGACTAAGGAAAAAAAAACTTTGGTCATTTGGTGTAGTGGAAGTTAGTGATGAGAGATTCTCTTTGGAAGAGGGGTTTGGTGATCTGGAAATTTAAAAGAATAACATTTCCCGTGAAATAGTTGAAAGGGACCAAAAGTATATACTAACAAATAATTGAAGGGATGACACGCGGGCTTTGGAATTAATAAATGATGTGAACCAAGGAGGGGAGGGGGAAGGAGGGGGAGGTGAGAAAAACTGCTTAAATTTTATTCAATCAATCAATTGCCTAATAGATTTGGCGAAAAAAGAAAACCAGGCCAGATGATAAAGAAGAATCTCTGTAGACTTCTAACTTAAACCGTACTCCTAAAAAATGTATCATCCTGAATAATAGGATAATTTCTTATTCTCATAAGATATAAAATATTATCTTAGAAACATTGAACTGAATCTTAAAATAATCCTTGTGTTATATATATTTGTGTGTGAATGCATGTCCATATATCTCTCATGTCACTTCAAATTCAAATTTCATAAGGGAATGCAACTCTTGCAAGTTACAATTTTTGTAACCTATCCTTATATTATATTCATAAAATTTTATATCTTTTTTTATATTTTACTACTTCACATTGAACGTGAGACTCTCTTGAGCTATAAAGCTATGCTTATAACCAGAGATCATGTAAATTGAAAGCGACAAAGCGTGTTCTCTTCCAGTGCTACTCTCTCCATTTCTCTTCCATTTTATAATTCTTCCTTCCACTCGTTTAGTTTGGGTCATATGCATGGAGGTACGTTCCAATAACAATGACCCCCGGCGGGGGGAGGGAATGTAAAAGGTAATAATGGTGCTGAATTGGTTTCCTTGGCTATAGGATTTTAGAGCCGAATAAATCATTTAGTGGATAAAGAGATGGTGGATGATGATGAGGAAAGAACTTTTAACTTACGAATTAATAATAATCCATATGACTCAAGATGGAGTAATATCTACATACTACGGAGTGCCACATCATCTAAATTCTGACCAATCAAAATAAAACAAATCAGCCTATGTCAGTCTTCGTTGGATGATGAGTCATATGGAGTAATTAAAATTCTATTTTTTTTTTATTATGACAATGACCCAAGCAGTCAGGGCAAATTACAGCCACTATACTCAAACAAATCAGAGACGCGTCAGGGCACATTTGTTCTTACCCGGTCCTTTCCGTGGGCACGACAGCAACGTTCGGCATCGGTCATCACTTGCTTGGGCGTTCTTCATTTTATCTGGGGCCTACACCTCTTGGTGCAGTCCAAGAAACCCAATATGCTGCCCAGAATATAAATTTCACTTATTTTCCTATTTCTATTATATTTTCTCATATTCTAGGGCATCTAATCAGTTTGATGATCTTTCCTAAATCTCATTCGCCCCATCCTCCTCGCTAATTTTTCACTTTTTTCGTTAAGTTTAATAGTTTAAATTTATTTATGTAAGATTGTAACAATATGATTTCATAAATATTAAATTTGAGCCGTTAAAAATTTAATTGGGAAGAAAAGGGAAAAAATAATTAATAAAATAAACCTTTTTAGCCAGATAAATTTTTTAATAAAAAATTGATTAATTAATTCATTAATAGTAATTTGAGCTTTTAAAAAAAATTAATCTCATCCCAACAACAATTTTATTGTTATTTTAAGAAACTGAGTGCTGTTGAAATATGTTTTGGCTTGCTAAGAAAAAAAACCTAAAAAGTAGTCCAGAATATTGGATGTTCCTAAACAATTTTTTTAAAAATTTTGTTATAGGTTTTTAAAATTCTTTTAGCATTTTTTTGTGAAGCCAAAAAATCGTCTGTTTTTTTGTTTGTTTTTAACTATTCCTGGTTTCCGGTCTAATTTCACATTCTAGCTAATCACGACTCAATTTCGATTTAACGCAACTCAACTATAAAAACGATTTTTTAGTTCAAGGTCAAATCAACCCTTCGGGTTGCCCCGGTTTTTTAACCATTGGTTTCAACATTGTTCTTAAAAGAATCTGACAGCAGAATGTGGACGCTTTTGTTACCGATAGACCAGGGTCACTTATAAATCTATGGATCAGTACACGGAAGTTTTTCTAGAAATAAGACGTTATAAATTCACTGAAAAGATTTCTCATCTGTCTCAAATGGCGGCCGCTTATAGGAAAACAAATTTGGCTGTTGATTTAGTGGTCAAAGGTTCACTGGAAAAATCTTTCAGAAGTACTTGGACTCTTCAAATACGCTTGCGTGTCATTAAAGTTGCAGAGATGGGCTGATGATTGGGCCACAGGCACATTGCTGAGTAAGCTTATGCTGCCCTGGACATGTTAAAAGAAAAAAAGTTTGGACGCTATTCATCAGTTTCTTCTTCTCAACCTTCACGATCGAGCGACGAGGGATCGTTCAAATTTTAATCTAACAGGTGCAACTGGGTAAGCGTACGTGAATGCTGTGGGGTGAAATGACATTACATACTTGCGGTGATATTTGTGTCTCTGTGATCACTAGGTGGAAATATGAGAAGCTCAAAATGTTGTGTTTTGACGTGATGGCAAAGGCACTGTTAATTCCGGGCTTTGTCCTTGGCTCCCCATATCATTAATTAATGTCTGTTTGTCCACACGTGACTGCGTTCTCATTCTCTACACCATCAATAAAGAAATAAAAAAAAAAAAACTGGTACAACGTTAATGCAGATACTGTCAAGGGGTGTGATTTATAACCTGGTCAGAGCTGGACAGCATCATCAGCAGTTTATTACTTTATGTAAACAAATGAGTGAATTATTAAAAGACGATATGTATGTGCACACACACACACACACACATATATATATAAGACGATATGTATACATATATATAGATTTAAGAGCTGTGCATGACCTCTTTTTCTTTGTTTGTTTTGTTTGAGATTACGTTCTCGGGTGTCCTGTAGTATATAGTATTTTAATAACACTGCTTACGTGTAATATATTATATATAAAATAAAATAAAATATCAAAATAATACTATAAACACTCTATATGCGTACAAGTTTTTTATCACTGCAATTGAGGAGAACAAAGTAGACCATAAGTGCCTTCCAAATTTAGCGTCATGATCAATTATGTCTTTTTTATTATGGCCGAGGGACAGCTCCTTCACGAATCACTGAGGGGAATTGATTGATTCGGGCTTCAGTAGCTGAGGTTGACAGTTAATACTTGATTGAGCGCTTTCTAGAATAGCCCCACCACCACTGCGCGCATGATGATAAGAACAAATACGCATGTGCAGCAGGCAGCTCGGGCTTGCTTCTTTAATTGCTTTACCGTCTACTTCAGCTAATGTATGATCCTCCATCTTTCAAAACTTTTAACTATCACATTATTTTTACCATATTTTTATGGTCCTCATGGAGTATTTATTATTATATATATTGTGCGTTCTATACATAGTGCAATTTATTTAAGTTTTAGGATCAATATATAAGAAAACCTTATTTAAATAAATCAAATTGAAGCAGATGAGTGATCATTCCTCTAAGTTAATGCTTGGTGTATGCCACATTTCCGGAGCTCTAGCCTGTGAGGGAGGTATATTGTTATTGTCATTGGTCTCTCCTCAGCAATGTGGCTCGCTTTCACTGGTAGCGAACTGTGGCTTCGCTTTCACTGGTAGCGAACTGTGGCTTCGCTTTCACTGATAGCGACTGGTCATAGTACATTATCAGAGTCAGGGATATCGCGAACCGACGGTGGAGACGATAGGCAACTCAGCGGCAAGAGAGAGGAGTGTGGTCATTTACGAGTTGACGCCAATGATATCGTCTGTCTGGAGGCTCACTTCTCTGCAACGAGGAGTTCCATCGCCCTGTTTTCCGTACATCTCTCTTCCTCCCCATACTTTCACATCCGGCACCTACACTATGCCACTTAGTTTATTTCCTATTATCTCTTCATTTATATGTGTTGCCATGCTCCGGTTGGAATGCTTTTTTAACTTCATTTTTTCTCTTATTTCCCATTATCGCTTTTCAGGTCAGATTTCATTCATCACACCATCTTTGGTTCCCTGTCTGGGTTGCTCCTCGCTTGTATTCCTGTGTTGAGGAGCTTCACCTCAAGGTTTTTGCTGTTCATCTCTGAGTGCTGCAATATATCCGCATCGCGTGGCAATACTGTGGGAACTCATGATCCACCGCCCAGGTTGATATTACCTTACTATATAATGTGTTTTATGGATATTTCCCCCCTGATTTTGAATTCCTTTTATTTATTTATTGATTGAAGGCTGTCCCAGATAGATTTTGTTCTTTCGCTTCACACCACTTATGGCTACCTGACTCCATTGCTGCTTACTTTAATGGGTATAAAGTGTAAAGGATCTAGCGCCAATAACGACCCTTGCAGTGAGCACGCGACTCTGATGATGGTTTTTCTGATAGCAATATTTGTCTACGTCATTGCACTCTTAACTTTGAGATCAAATCATATGAGTGATCATTCCTCTAAGTTAATGCTTGGCGTGTGCCACATTTCTGGAGCACTAGCCTGTGAGCTACTGTTGCTGGTTTTGGTCTCTCCAATGAGGTTGCTTCTTATCAATGTGTCGTCGTTTGCACTGATGGCGTTGGTGCTCGCATGTTCTATATATCTATTCCCTGACGAAGAAACAGATCGGGAGCAGGGTGCTCAGATGGGGAACGCTTGATCGAAGCTCCTGCAACTTCCACGGCTTAATTAATGCTTCACTTGCTGCATTTTCTGATGGTTTTATATTGGAGATCGAAACTTGTATGGACTATTGGATGACGAACTTATAATGGGGAATCGAATAAAGTGTTGTTACATATGATAGGTAGTTTTATATATTAATTTGATATCAACGTGACGGGAGTGCTAAGAAACTAAGAGCGAGAAGTTTTTGTGAAGGTATCCGTCTAATTATATAGGCGGCTTTCCGACAGAGAGAGATCTCAAGCCTTTTTCTTTTTCTCTCTCTTCTCCCCATTCTATCTGATGAAGCCCGAAGAAAACCTAAAACACTTCTTTTTTGGTGCGAATTCGGAGTTTTTATTTAGAGAAACAGAGGAAACGAATGAAGGAAGAGAGAGGGGCTATTGGTTGCTCTGTTACCACCTCACACTCAGAGAAACAGAGGAAAAGAATGAAAACGCTGTGAGGTTAAATTTGTCACCGCCGTACCTTTTTTAACTGTCGTAGGGACCGTTTAACAGAAACTGAATATGCTGACTGCAATGTCCCCATAGCGGCGTTTTGATTCAAATGATGGGTGGCGACTGCGGTGACGAGACTCTGCTGCAATGTCCGCGTTTGCGAGAATAAAGTGGGAAGCAACAGAGAGCCGTGTTTACGGCAAAGACATTTGAATCACGTGATTGAGGGACCCCACAGGCCACCAGCGGCCATCCCCCCTTTAATATGTACGGGCGTGTGTGTCGGGAGCAGAATAGATTAGAATTAATTTGATTACTATAAAATGGGATTAGAATAATTTACGGAAAATAAATAGATCGCAATGAAAAACTAAACCTGTTGTTGATAACAACAATAATATATTTCGGGCAAAAAGAAAACTCAACAATAATACGTTTAATTATGTATTATGTTGACCCAACACATGGGTAATATACCGGGAGAATTACAAAAAAATCTTAAAAAACCTTACAAAACAAGTCTAAGAAATTATTATTTTTCGCTTATTACGAGCTGTTTAGGTTTTTTTTAAGATTTTTTAATAATTATATATATTTAAGGATTTGATCGTAATCCTCGATAGCTTTCCATCTCTCTCATCGATCAGTAAGTGTCATCATTTTTAGAATCGTAATTTTTGCCGTTAGCCATGCATAAAAAAATTATATGCTGAAATGAATATTTTATGACCTCAGAATGCAGCATGCTTAAGTGCTGTTCCATGGGTTCTGATGGCAATCATGATTTATGTCGATGATACAAAGTGTTATAAGTTTCATTTTGACTGGCAGTACCGTGCTCGTAAGTAAATAATATTAAAGCAAAGGAGATTTAAAAAATAATGACTACTTTAGGTAAATGATGTTATATTATGTGGGAAGCAATTAATGTTATAAGGACAAGAAAAAAATAGTAGTGGATTGAAATTAATGACGCTACTGCAGAAGTTGTCTTATTTATATGACATTTAATTAAAACTTAACGGTTAAATACGAAAAAATTCATATATATACAAGCCAACACGGGGCACTTAACTTAATTATATATGGAGCGATATTATTTGTGAAATTTTCGGAGTTTTCTTTTTATAAGCCTATCATATTATTTGTTTATAATCTTGCATATACTTTGTTAGAGTGATATATATCCTTACTTCTGCATACTTTTATAATCATATATATTACCTATTTCAAATGGTACTACTGTTTATTTATACAAGATGATTTTTATAAAGTAATTATTTGTATTCGGCGATCCCTTAATTTCCACGTGACTTGGTAAAGGGCACGCGCGCGCGCGCGCGCACCCACTCTGTAATGATCAAAATATATTGACTTAGGAAAAAGTCCGAATAGCGCATATATATAAGTGACGAAAGCAACCATCAGCATGCAATCACAGTGGTCAAGAGCATAGCTCTCAAGTGTCAATCCAGGAAGACAAGAGGGCACAGAAGGATATCGAAGAGAATCTGCAGGGGAGAGAAGGACCAAAATCATTTCACGCCGCCTCCATCTCACCTTAATTATTTTGCGTTTCTTTCTTCTTATACCGACCTACCTTGACACCTTGTATCATGTCGTGACAATTATTTTCCTAATCTTATCTCCCATAAACTTCGTTCCTTTTTATCTTAAACACTATACATTGTGATGATGCTTACTAATGACCACTTATATTTCATAATAAAATTTTTATAGTTACTCAATTCTTTATTTCTTCTTATTATACATTCGTTACACATAATTACACATCATATATATATATATATATATATCTTTTATTGCGCCTTGTAGTCAATTATGACTCTATATTCTACTAATTGAATAAACTTACTATATTTTCTATACCTAAAAACTGGTCAATTTGTTTCCACTTTAAATCTTGACGTTTTGATTTTAATTAATTTTCATTTAGTCTTGTTATCTTCTCCGTTGAAGTCCTCTTTGGCCTCTGTCTTTTCCCCATATATATGACCTTGTTCTTATTCTCCCTCTCAAGTCTTAAATGTCTCTCTCCATCGTTCAATGATACATGTTTTACTTATTTACTTTTATTTTTATGTTGCTTATTCCTCTATATCTAGTGTGGATTTCATAATTATAGGAATTTGTCTTATAAGAGCCATTTTACAAATAATTTCTCATGAATATTCTACCCTTTGTTTTAAAAAAATAATTTTTTAAAGACTTTATATGTTGTAAACCCATATTGACTTTTTATGTTGTAAACCCATATTTTCTTTTTAAAACTTGCAAAGGATGGATTGTGTATAATATTGAACGTTCCGATGAGAAATAACCATCTTTTGCTTTAATTGAAAACTAACGAACAGAGTATTAGTTTCGTTTGCAAACTAATTATAGCGTCTATCATAACTGTTCATGAACTGATTTTACTTTAGCAATGAAAATTTTCCTTGACTCCGGAAAACTACTTTACCATTTGTAAAAGATGCATTTTTACAATGATCTGCGCGTGTGTATGTGTTGGGGGGCATACTGCTACCTTCACTCCTAAATATCAAATCTACTTTAAGCAGATCTTATAACTAATATCGGAGGTGGTATTTGATATTTGAGTCCTGTTGGCCATGCAATTATGACAAAGGACCCACTGTCACACTCCTTCCTATGAGCACAATTATGTTTGTGGTGAGAAAATTAGAGACCGAATGAAATGAATAACGAAAAAGGATAGTCACAGAATAATATACACACATATATTGATAATCACATGCTTGCTTCTTTGAGATAGAGAATCAATAAAAACATGATATGGTTATTATATTGCAGTCATTTTAGATAATACGAGGGGCTTGATTTTGATTTAGTTGTTTGTTATGTCAGTTGATTGGTAGCTAGCTCGGTAGAAAAAAATGTGGTGTTCTGCGTCTTGGTAGTTTGTTAAACTAATTTTTATATTAAAGATGATAGATATTATTAAGAACCGGAGGTAGTAGTTATCAAGAATAGTGGGACAGTTTGGGGACTCCCCAAAGATTTTGTTTTTCCCCCCCTAGTTTTCTGCTTTTCTTAGCTTGTTGGTTTACGCCTCTCTCTCTCTCTCTCTGCCTGACACAAAATAATCATCTTACCTCCTAATTAAGGACAGGCAATGGCCTCTTCAGACACAACACAATGCAGAAACTTTGTTTCCTTTAACTTGCCAAAAACAAATAATTATCACATAAATAAAAATGGGAAAATTACCCAGGGTCCAAACTCCCAAGTCCTTTTTCTCTCTTCTTTTGTCTTTCCCTGGCTAACTTGTGCAGATGAGGCGATGATATTTTTATTTTTTTTCTTTACATTATTGCATATATTTTTTCAGTTATAGCCTATCTTGAATTTCTAGCTGGAAAAAATTAGTTTTGAGAGATAAAAACTAATTTTTAAATTAATGTATTCTTTCTACATAGGTTGACTACTCTTGAAATTTGGCGTAATCAAAAAGAAACATTGGATTTACCTTTTGAAGTATCAATTGATGCTGGGGTCATGAGGCGAAAATCAATGAATTGAATTGCGAAAAGTTATGTCAAGTAATGATTTAAACATAACTTCTTTTGCAAACCAATAATATATCATCGGTCATTAACTCCTCCTAAGTAACAATTTAATGTTAAAAAAAATCAATTACATATTTCATAAATTTCATCAAAAATGGAGGCATTTGTTAAAAAAATATTAAAAAAAATGAAAATTCCACTGTATAAAAATTAGGAAATATCATATTGGAGATACATATACTTTCTCTCAATTTTTAATTTGGTACCTACATGTTTTGTCTCTCAATTAAGTCATTTAGTTTTAGTTTTTTTAACAATATTAGGTCTTATAAGTTTGCTCTATTAGCATTTTTAGTGTCTATGTAAGGATTAATGATCTTAATAGAGTAAAATTAAAGATTTAATTAAGAGAAAAATATAGATATTAAATTGACAATTAAAGATAAAGTATAAGTACCTTCAATTTGGTTTTCCACAGAACTTATGACGTGGAGTGGGGGAACAAAAACTGGGTCAGGTCCACTGAAGATTGAATTTTTGATATGGTCCAATATCATTGGGCGTCTGATCTATAACTACAGACCAAAGCAGAACAGGCTGCCCCATATTTCCATTGTTTTTTTATTTGGTGAGAAAAGGGGCAAGGCCCGGTACATTATCGAATCACTATTCTTCTAGGGATAGCTATTCCACCAGCATCAATATTAACTAATTCTTCTACAGCACAAGGTGGGATCGGCCAGCACAGTCGTTGGCTGCCCCATATTTCTGTTGGACTGAAAAATGCCCCATATTGGATTGTAAGCATCTCATGTAGCATCCGTATTGGCTTCGGTTGACGTAGATAGAACAAAGCATCCCAAAAGGAAAAGAAAAAAAAAACGGAAAAGAATCCTCATTAAGCTACAAGGAAAGAAGAAATATAATTACACTCAGGGCCCCCAAATGAAGAAATCATGTTAGGGACCAAATAGAATTGAACAAAATGCCCCCATATTGCACTGGAAATATAATGACGTTTAGAAACCCGAATCTAGGGAACACGTGGCATAAGATACAAGAAAGGGTGCCCAAAATTCTTCCTCTCCTTGTACTCCAACTTCTCGCCAAACCGAGTGTGCATGCGTGTCTGATTAAACCCTATAGATATATTTTTTTTAATACATTGGAATAAAAGGCAGCAAAACTAAACAGTAAACAAGGATGCAAGGGTCCCCAGAATAGAATTAGTGCTCATGAGTTGTAGGCCCCAAGGACCATTCAGTGCTTTTTTGGTGAGATGGTCTGCCATTTGATGAATGGAGTCTCCTTTAACCACTTGGAGCCTTACTTTCCAATTCCAGGTCATCATATTTTTGATTTCCTGAATCATGCCCCAATCTTCATAGAGGCGATTGTCACCGGCAATGATGAGATTTATAGCATCAGAAGAGTCACTTCTTAGAATTATATCTCGTTCTCCAATATCCCAAGCTCTTTTCAGTCCCATTAGACAGCCCCAAAGCTCTACCGTGAGATTATCTCCATGGTCTAACTTGAGTAGAAAACCTTCAATCAAAGCTTTGCTCTAGGATTTCAGGACACCTCTACAAGCAACTTGTTGAGAGTGAAAAGAGTAAGCGCCATCTACTTCTACCACTAGCTTGGTAGACTGGCCATTAGTATTTCTTTGAGTCACTTGACATTGGTTTGTATTCATGTTAACTCCTTTGAGTTTGCTTGTGGTATTGTTCATGCATTGAATGATCGCATGAGCTCTCCCTTTTACTGTTGATAAATTTGAAGTACTATTAGAGTGAATAAACTCATTTCTAGCTTTCCAAAGAAGCCAACAAACAATCATGGAAAAATCCTTCTAGTTACCTTCCATGAACCCAACTGATTTGGTTTCATTAATGCGAAGCCAATTTTGCAAGTTAATGTTAAAGAAGCTGTTATGGTAACTTGGCTTGATGATGGATTCCCAAAATTTTTGAATTTCATGACAATCTCAAAGTGCATGGATCTCATCCTCAACATCGTGTTTACATTTGCCACAAAGGCCATCTTAGTGCGAGCCTCTTTTATGCTTGTGTTAATTGGTTACCAAGTGTTTGTGGCATAGTAACCAAGTGAAAGTTTTACACCTTTGAGGGACATTCAGTTTAACCACTGCGCACATGGTGATAAGAAAAAATACACATGTACTACTCGGGTTGCTTCTTTAATTACTTTACCGTCTACTTCAGCTAATGTATGATCCTCCATCCTTCAAAACTTTTAACTATCACATTATTTTTACAATATTTTATGCTCCTCATGGAGTATTTATTATATATATTGTGCGTTCTATACGTAGTACAATTTATTTAAGTTTTAGGATCAATATAATGTAGAAGAAAACCTTATTTAAATAAATCAAATTGAAGCAGATGAGTGATCATTCCTCTAAGTTAATGCTTGGTGTATGCCACATTTCCGGAGCTCTAGCCTGTGAGGGAGGTATTTTGTTATTGTCATTGGTCTCTCCTCAGCAATGTGGCTCGCTTTCACTGGTAGCGAACTGTGGCTTCCCCTTCACTGATAGCGATCGGTCATGGTACATATCATCAGAGTCAAGGATATCGCGAACAGACGATGGAGACACAGGCAACTCAGTGAGTCAGTGGCAAGAGATAGGAGTGTGGTCATTTACGACGCATATAAATGCAAGTTGACGCCAATGATATTGTCTGTCTGGAGGCTCACTTCTGTGCAACGAGGAGTTCTATCTCTGGGTTTTTCCGTACATCTCTCTTCCTCCCCATACTTTGTCATCCAGCACCTACACTATGCCATTTAGGTTATCTCCTATTATCTCTTCATTTATATATGTTGCCATGACTCAGTTGGAGTGCTTTTTTAATTTCATTTTTTCTCTTACTTCCCATTATCGCTTTACAGGTCAGATTTCATTCATCACACCATTTTTGGTTCTCTGTCCGGGTGGCTTCTCGCTTGTACTCCTGTGTTGAGGAGCCTCACCTCAAGGCTTTTGCTGTTCCTCTCTGAGTGCTGCGATATATCCGCATCGCGTGGCAATACCGTGGGAGTTCATGATCCGCCGCCCAGGTTGATATTACCTTACTATATATTGTGTTTTATGGATATTTCCCCCTGATTTTGAATTCCTTTTATTCATTGATTGATTGAAGGCTGTCCCAGATAGATTTTGCTCTTTCGCTTCACATCATTTATGGCTACCTGACTGCATTGCTGCTTACTTTAATGAGTATAAAGCGTCAAGGGTCTAGCACCAATAACGACCCTTTCAGTGAGCACACGACTCTCATGATGATTTCCCTCATAGCAATCATTGCACTCTTAACTTTGAGATTAATCATGAGTGATCATTCCTCTAAGTTAATGCTTGGCGTGTGCCACATTTCTGGAGCTCTAGCCAGTGAGCTACTGTTGCTGGTTTTGGTGTCTCCAATGAGGTTGCTCCTCATCAATGTGTCGTCGTTTGCACTGATGGCGTTGGTGCTCTCATGATCTATGTATCTATTCCATGACGAAGAAATAGATCGGGAGCAGGGTGCTGAGATGGTGCGCGTTTGATCGAAGCTCCTGCAACTTCCACGGCTTAATTAACGCTTCACTTGCTGCATTTTGCCATTTTCTGATGGTTTTATATTGGAGATTAACAACTCTGGATTTTTAATATATTTAAAAAATATTTTAAGTCATTTTCTAAGAGTTATTAATGCATTTTAGAATATTTCTAAGAGTTAATTGAAAATTTGATTTTGAGCATGATTTAGGGAATTCTCTTTATAAATATCTTAGCTTTAAATGAATTAATTTTATCATTTACTATTTCAGTTTTATTTTTTTATGTTCGTTTCTTTTCCTTTTCTATTTTATTTTATTTTCTTTTCGGTTTTTCTTTATTTTATTTCTATTAGACTTTTCTCTCCCATGGCCAAACCATACGCAGCGACAGCGTTTAGGGGAGACTACTATGGAGAATGGAGGCCTTGGAAGTTTTCGTTCATCATCGTCTTTGGGGGGGGGGGGTGATTTAGCAGAGAAGGGTTGAATTTGAAAGGGGATTCATATTCGGCTGGATCATCTTGAAGGCCGCGAACTCGGAATTAGGAGAGGAGGATTCATCATCGTCTTAGACAGGGGGAAGGAGCTGGTTCTGGATCGAAAACAGAGGAGCCGAACGTTTGAAGGGCGGAACTGTTCTGGTAGCTGGTTCTGGTTCTGGGAACAGAGGCTGCATTTTCGGACTGTCCATCATCTCCTTCTATCTTCTTCTTCCGCGAGCTTGGGGGCTCTGGTCGCTGGGTTCAGCGGAGGAGATCAAAGACAAGAGGAGGTCGGCGACGCTGGTTCTGGACTAGAGCTGTATTTTGTGCTTCAGTTTTCTCGTGCCTTTCTCCTTTGATTTCCATTATGATTATTGAGTCTGAACGTGTCGGTGCTGAGATGAGCTTAATTACAGTCATTTTGTAGCTAATTTTGTTTTGCAGCTTTAGAGTACCATGAAGTTGTTTGTGATTTGGAGATTATTCTCACTGTTTAGTTATACTTTTATTTAATTTAGTTTACTTAATCTTTTTTTAGTTATAACTTGTTTAGTGTTTTGTCACCATTGAGTTTGTTTTGGGAATTTAGGATCGAACTTGACAAAAAGAATCTTGAATAGACCATGAGACTAAGTAATATGGAATTGGATTTAATCTAATTTGTATCTAGGATAGACATATACCTAGAAACTCCATATAATCAAATTAGAATGAAATCGGATTAAATTGTACTTTTTATAATTGTGTGAGATTATATAATTAATTGAAGTAGAGTTATAAGTGGACCAACAAACACTTTTAACTATTAATATTCTAAATTAGCTAATTAAGTTTAAGTATAATTAATTTTGTGGGGATAAAATCCAAGGATTAACAATGAATTAGTAACTCTAAATTTTTCTTTTTGTCTTTTGGAAATTATTAATTGGAACTCCTGCTTTGTTTCATTGTAATTTTATTTCACTTAATCCCAATTTAATTTTGATTTTCTCAATTTAATCGATAAGAATATTTTTATTAATCTAATTACTGATTAATTAAGTTTTACGTAGAATCGACCTTAATTTCCATGCATCTTAATATTTGGTGGCATCATAGATCGAAACTTGTACGGACTATTGGATGACGAACTTATACCGGGGAATCGAATAAAGTATTGTTGCATATGATAGATAGTTTTATATATATTAATTTGATATCAACGTGACGGGAGTGTTAACAAACTAGGAGTGAGAAGTTTTTGTGAAGGGATCTGTCTGAATATGTGGACGCCTTTCGGACAGAGAGAGATGTCAACCCTTTTTCTTTTTCCCTCTCTTCTCCCCATTCTGGCTGATGAAGCCCGAAGAAAACCTAAACCACTTCTTTTTTGGTACGAATTCGGAGTTTTTATTTAGAGAAACAGAGGAAACGAATGAAGACCATTACAGGAAGGAAGAGAGGGGGGATATTGGTTGCTCTGTTACCACTCAGAGAAACAGAGGAAAAGAATGAAAAGGGCTGTGAGGTTAAATTTATGACCGCTGTACCTTTTTTGACTGTTGTAGGGATCATTTAACAGAAGCTGAATATGCTGAGAAGGTTCGTTCCGTGTTCTTTTGCTGAGATAGAAAGCGTACGCAGGGAGGGAATTAAAGGGTTCGTGTATGTTAAGTAGTGAGGATCTCAACTGTCTCTCAGACTCTGACGGCAAAGGTAATAATGGTGCTGAATTGTTTTTGGTTGGCTGAAGGATTTTAGAGCCCAGCGAATCATTTAGCCGACAGAGAGATGGTGGATGATGATTAATTACGCAAGTAACATTTTAGTTGCCTGATTCTTTTTACTATAAAGGGAGAACTTCGAAGTTTAACTTATTAAACATCCAAACTCTTAATGAAAAATGAATTTCAGAAAACAGTACAATTAGATTTTATGCATTTTGATTGTGTCTCCGAATTTTTGATAATTGCAGCTTCTGTATCTATCTCCCACCTTAGTTGCTTACCTCCTCCCCATGTTGAGTCTTATGCATTATTGCTTCTTCGGGATTTGAGGGGCTATATTAACGAGAGCATCATTGCTTGCTATGGCCTTCGACAGAATTCTCCAGATGAAGTTCACTACCTTAGGAATGGCTCTTACCTTCCTGTTTCTTTCCCATCTTTCGAGTTTTTGGAGCACCATATAAAATCAGAATAATTTTCGTCAAAAATGCTGTGTGAAAAAGATTGTATGGAGGAAATTAAATATACATTAAAATGAAAATATACTCCACTGATCTTTATTAACTTATGAATATACAAGTCCTACAGAATGTGGTTAGTCATCCATATAAAGCCGCACTATTCATGATTCACAATGAGTTTGGTCCCCGTCAACAAGCATAGGCGATAGACCCACATACAATAAGAGGAAGAGGAGCGACGCGGCAGGAGAAATAATTATGAATAATTAAATTTAATAAAGATCATCAAATGTGAATCATCATCGTCTTCGTCATCTTCAAACTCTTTACCGTGCCTTCTCATGTTTCAAGTCAATTCCTGCGGATGACGACAATATGTATAGTGTCGTCGGATTGTTCCCCTGCATTGTTGTGAGTTTCCGTGCCTTGTGCTGTAACATGATGATTATTGAATAGCTTCGCCAGATACTTGTGGGACAGTAACATGGCCAATACTAGGATAAGTGAGGACAGGTTGATGATGAAGCACTTGATGAGAGAGACCAGAACCAGCAAGAGCAGCTCACAAGCGATAATTCCAGAAACATGGCACGCCACAACCTTCAAATAATCCAGTGAACCATGATCACTGGTTTGATCCGAAGGGAGAGTTGAGAGCGTAATGACGTAGACCAATTTTGATATCAGAAAAATCATCATCTTAACCGGGTGGTCTTTGAAAGGGCTGTTGCTCAATGCTTCGTACTTCATCTCAATCAAAGCAAGAAGCAGTCCAGTTAGGTGGGCATAAATTGTGCGGGATGGACCAAAATCCGATGCCCTTCACAAATATTATATATTTAAAGCAAAGGGTTAAAGATTAAGAAATGAAGAGATGTATAAACTAACCAATATAAGACAAGATAATGGAAGAAGTTGATGACTCACTTGGGCTGTGCAGCATGAATTGGTCCAATATTTGGAGTGTCAGAGAAGCCACGAAGAAGCCTAAAGACCAAATTTCTCATACTTGCAGTATAATATCAATAATGATCAGTATGCGTCTCCTCAGAGTAAATTTAATGAAACTGCGAGACAATAAGGTGTTATGGAGACTCTCAGGAGAAGCGCATGGGTAGGAGCTAGCCAGAGGAGGATGGGCTCTTATATAAACAAATGTCTCCTCAAATACTGCGTAAGTGCGATGGAACGTCAAGTTGCACAGAGAGAGAGAGGTGATCAGGTGTGACTTGTCTCACCCAGTGCCTTTCACAGAAAATAAAGAAACTGAACGATTGGATGACACTCAAATCATCATTATTTTCAAACAACCAATCCAAACGCTCCATAACTTTGCACAATTTATTTTTCTACTAAAATCATGATTTAAATATGTTTCTTAACTTTTAGAGGGAAGTGAATGAATAGATTTTGAGTCGAGTTAATTTTTTGAAAAACAGTGATTATGGTTTTGATGAAAACATATATTGTGAAAAGAAAAAAAAAATATAAGAATGTATGAGTGATAATTTATACCAAAATCATGAATTTCTTTTGGAGAAAAATAAACTGTGGAATGTGGAATGAGGGGCCTTCAAAAGCTCAAAATAAAGAGGAAAAGGGGGGGGTGTGAGAACTTCACTGATTTGTGCATTAAATAGTTCTAATTGTGACCAGTTGACGCAGGGTTGTGTTTGGGAATTATTAGCAGCGAATGGAAAGTTGTTAGTTATTGAATCCAAGTTGGTCTGCCCACTGAAATGTGAAATGTTGTCAAGTTGGGCTTTTGAGCAGTTTTCTTGGAAGAATCTGAGAAGGACCTGATGATAGGAATGAAAGAATCAGAGAGCAATGAATCGAGGTATCTGCTGACGCGTGGCGAGCTAAAAAGGAAGTAGATAATGTGAATGGGTCCAATGTTCGGACTTTGGAGGCACAACTTGTTGCTTATTGTTTTATTGTTTTTAGGATTTATTCAAATAATGTGGTGAAATAAGGAGTAGGGGAAATAAAGAAAGAGAAGAAAAGAAAAATACTTAACCTTTATTTTCTTTCTTCTTTTTCTCTTTCCGACAGGAATTAAACAATGATGAAATAAAAAAAATACTGTTGAATATCCTACAAACAACTTCTAACTAAAGACAAAAATTTCTCCAAATGACTTATAATTGGTACACAAAAGGTATCTAAATTTCAGGCAACCGATATCAGGACACGGATAAAGCATCTATTCCTCCATAATAAGAATATTGATCATAGGAAGAAATCCTTAATTGCTGTTTTATGGTGGGGTATTTGATGTGACTTTACTTTTTAAGGTCGAAGTTGACTCAGTGGAAGTTGTTACTTTAATGAAGTTTGATGTGCACCATTTATTTTTGTACGAAAACCATGATTTAAATGTAATTTTAATGGTCTAAATTTAAATTTTTTTAGCCTTTAAAAAAAATAAAAAGACAAAAAAAAGTGAACAGAAGAAGCTTCCTCATGTATTGTCCATAGGAAATTACATCAACTATTTTGGCCTCTGAAAAATTAGTCTTCTCTACAACTTGCACTTTTAAAATTATAACCTAATACTTTTAATGCTATCTTCTTGGCGAAGAAAGCAACCAGAGTCCAGAAGGTCTAGTCTTCAACAATAATAATAAAGTTAGGCTAATTGTTAAAAAAACCTAATTGAAACAAAAGTTAATTTATGACTTGTAAAATAATAAATATAATTTTTTTGCCAACAAAAATAATAAATTTCATTTATAATTTTAACAATAATAAAATATTGTATAACTGGCTTATATGTAAAAACAAAAATTTCTCTAAATGACTTATGATAAGAATAATTTACAATAAGAATCAGAGTGGCACATAGTAATAAATAAAAGATAAAATTAAATATTCATATTAAAAATTTAATAATACAGCTTATAAATAAGATTTTAAAAAAAATCTCACGAATCATAAATATAACCTCGGGAATAGCCCCTCCGGTGCTTATTATTGAGTAAAGCCCCTTAGTGGAAGAGTTCTTAATCTTATAAGACATTTGATACTTTCAAATTAATTGGTATTATATTAATAATAATAATACTCCTCCGCTTTTAAATATAATATCTATTTTATAGTATAAATTACATTACAAAATGAGTCTTACATTTACTATCGAAGGAGTATTATTTAATATTAATTAATTTGTCATCCGAAACATAAGACCTCAAACTATTTTTTTTTCCAAATTTATAATAATATCCCTAAAATTTTCATCAAACGGTAATAACAATATATATGATTATAAAAGGTTCTACCCAGTTCTTCATAGTTCATATAAGAACCAGTTGACTAATCTAAGTAAATTTAGAAAATTAGTTAAGTTAGTTATTTGTAATAAATACGTATTACATTTTTTAAAATATCACTGCTAATCAAGTGTATTAGCTAGAATTACTATTAATACAAGGGACTACATTGAAAAAAATAGATAATTATAAGAGACAAAGTAAATTAAAGTCTTATATTTATTGCTAAATTAAAAGTCAAACTAATTCTTATATTTGGAATTGGAGGTATTATTTTTTACAAAACTAATATACATTTATTATAAATAACTAATTTAACTAATTTTATAAATGATTACAAGTTAGTTATAACTCTTTATAAAATATGGGAGGGAATGAAACCAGCAATTTGAGACGACTTGAAATATCAACCCTACGCGAGTCGCGTTTAAAGTACGCAGATATGAAGATGTCATGAAAGACGTCACGAAAGAGATGTCATGAGGGAAAAGAAGGAAAAGCCAGGCACCCGGGACATGCAACTTGCTTTGCCGACCGGGTGAATAGGCCGCAGCTCTAAGTGCATTGTAATCAAACCATTCAAACCAAGCTCTCGTTAATAAAATCTTACTGATATTAGTTCTCTAATGCAATCCAGAGACGGCTTTTGTTTTGATGGGTAATTAGTTAATATAATATAATATAATATTTGCCTCTCTAACAATTATATATATAGTATTCATCAAAAGGCGCAGAGGGAAGCTGAGACTCCATACACCGTGTGATGCCCCAAAAATTCAAAACGCATAAATTAGAAGGCCGACGCGGGGGGCCCGCAGGATATCTATACATTCATCAAAAGTCGCTTTTGAATCAGATCAGGGAGACAGGGGGCGGCCCTTATTCGATCTCATGCTTCTAAAAGAGTCCAAAAAAAAAATAAATGAATAAAATCCTAAAAAAAATTTGAAAAAGAATCTCAAAAAAATATGAATTTAGAATTTTTAAATCAGAAATTCTTACAAAAATCTGTTACCATTTACTTTTCAAATGTAATCAATTACTATTAAGATGTTAAAAAATAAAATTGATTTAAGATTTTGAAATTCAAGTGACTTTTTTTAGAATCTTAGCAGAAACTAGGGTGTGACCAACTTTTTATACTATTATTTAATTATGAGAACTGAATACAGTTGATCATCTTAGTTCTATTTATAAAGAGCTAAAAATATTAAAATTATAATGAAATTTTATCCCATGTTCCAACAATGGGATGAGGTCCCCCAGTCCGTGGACACACGCTGATTATTGATTTGTCGGTTTTCTACTTTAATTTCCTATTGGGGTTGGCCTTGGCCCTCTCTCACTCTGCACCGTACCCAAATGACCAGAGGAGCATCAAATAAACTCCACGTCGATAAATGGATTTTGTATGCCTGTTACTTGGCAAATGATTTGCCCAGCCCATCTTCCATGCCAACTTACCCTTAATCCCCTCAGCAGTTAACTAAATCCAAGATGTCTAGGATCAAAGGATAAGGACTGATTCTCCTAAGATTTGGAATTATATTGAAGATAAATTAGGTATAGGGACGAAATAAAAGATGGAGGTAAAGTGTAAAGATTAGATGATTAATTTTCTTTTATTCTTGAACACTGTCATTTACAATAAAAGAAAAACAATCTTGGCCACTAGTATTTGTAGAAATCATTCCAAACAGTAAATATCAAGTCAAAGTGGCCTTTAAGGAAAAGAAAAAGAGTGAGGTATGCATCGCACAAAACAAGAAGTGATGCCAAGGAGCTTTTGAGGAGTTGGGATGGGCGTCATTATTAATTTATTATTAAATAACTAAATAAAATGTCATAACCCACTCATAAGGGGGTAAAAAAGCTGGCGCAATTCTCACCGCTCATTTTTGCTAAACAATAAATAAATTAGCACCACTTAATAATAACGATCAGGAGGACAGTTCCACGTCGGCAACCAGTGCCGAAGGCGTCAATGATAACTTTTGTTAAATCATTAAAAGATTTATAAGTAGAGAGAAGCTAACAGAAATTCTGCCCCACACGCCAACAAGGGTAAGAAATGAACAGTTAAAATTACTTTTTTCTCCAAATTCCATACAAAATTATAAAAGATTTTTTGGGATGCAAATGCAAATATTACTGTGTGAAAAATACTTATCTGTCTATGTAACTCTCTGCATTATTTAACGGTATATATGCTATACTTTTTTTTAAAAAAAAAACTGATGGCGTTCTAAATTTTCAAAGTTTTTATAAGCTTATCTTGTCTTTTTCCGTAAAGTTTATTATTCGTTTATAATCTTACATACATTTAGTTTTTTTTATTTATTTCATCTTAGCTCTTCAAATGATATTGCTTATTTATATAAGACCATTTAGCTAAAATAAGAAATTGGTTTCAACATGTGTCTACATATATATATATATATATATATATATAAAACAAAAGTTCCATTAAAGCGGTATCGTCACATTATCCACTTTCCCAAGTCACAATCAACATGACTCATACTTCAATTCCACATGATATAAATAAATGTGTTTAGTACTCGATCGATCCATTTATTTAGGAATCTTTTGGCTTATGCCCCAAAAAAAGTATCTGTAACTTTTTTTTTTTCCCAGCAAAGAAAGGCAACTTTTGGCTTATACATAAAGATTGGAAAATATGACTAATATATCGGAAATATTTTTGTAAAATATTGTAAGCTAACCTTAATTTGGTACTCTCTCTTTCTTTTTATAAAAAACAATATCTCTTGTAATGATGTTTCTAAATATAAAAGAATAAACTTTTATTGTCTAAAATTTTAAACTAGTATTTCTATTTTTATCCATATTAAATATATATAATTTATTATCTGTTCGTACTAAATTTTACTCATTGTTTCTTATGTACTCTCTTCATAAACAGCTATATAATTGAAAATATATCTTACACATTTATTAATTTTAACTAAATTTAGCTAAAATTTTGAGTAATGCGATTTTGGTTGTTGTAATTCCTTATAAAAAGAAACTGAGGGAGTATGTATACTCTATTTGGTCCTATATATAAGCTATAAATAATCTAATCATGAAGATAAAAAAATTGTTAAAAATAATTTAAAGCAACAAACTAGTAAGAAATGTATTTTTTAAAAAATATTTTAATTTATGAGAGGTCAAGTAACCAATGAGTGAAAAAAGAGATGAAAGAAAATGTATGAAGAAAAAGAGATAAAACAGATGTATGCATTGAATTGGGGTACCAAAAAAATAAATAAATAATTAATTAAAATTTCAGACATGTAAAGCTTATAAGAAGGACCAATCCTATGCCCATATCCCAATAATTATAGCTTAAGTATAGTATCAGAAGGAGTAGATTTGTTCACTTTTTAGCCTCTGGGAAAGAATAAAAATGCAGTGTGAAAAAAAGAATAGAGGAAGTGTTAATTAAAATATACTCCATTAACCTCTAGTAAGTTATGAATATAACAAGTTGTACATAATGCAACTCATACATGTCATCAATATAAAGCTACACTATTCATAATGGAGGGATACCATGTAAAAGGTGATATCTAACATAGAATCAAGCATGGGCAGTTTAGAGTACTTTAAATTGTTATTTTTGTCTTTTGGAAATTGTTAATCGGAACTCTTGCTTTGTTTCATTTTAATTTTATTTCACTTAATCCCAATTCAATCTTGATTTTCTCGATTTAATGGAAAAGAGGATTTTTATTTCCTAATTACTAATTAATTAAGTTTTCTGTGAGACCGACCTTAATTGCCGTGCATCAAAATATTTGGTGGCATCAGAGATCGAAACTTGTATGGACCATCGGATGACAAACTTATACCGGGGAATCGAATAAAGTATTGTTACATATGATAGATAGTTTTATATGTATTAATTTGATATGAACGTGACGGGAGTGTTAAGAAACTACGAGTGAGAAGTTTTTGTGAAGGGATCTGTCTAAATGTGTAGACGGCTTTCGGACAGAGAGAGATGTCAACCCTTTTTCTTTTTCCCTCTCTTCTCCCCATTCTATCTGATGAAGCCCGAAGAAAACCTAAAACACTCCTTTTTTGGTACGAATTCGGGGTTTTTATTTAGAGAAACAGAGGAAACTAATGAAGGAAGAGAGAGGGGATATGGATTGCTCTGTTACCACTCAGAGAAACAGAGGAAATGAATGAAAAGGTCTGTGAGGTTAAATTTATGACCGCTGTCCCTTTTTTGACTGTTGCTGGGATCATTTAACAGAAGCTGAATATGCTGAGAAGGTTCGTTCCGTGTTCTTTTGCTGAGATAGAAAGCGTGGAGGGAATTCAAGGGTTCGTGCATGTTAAGTAGTGAGGATCTCAACTGTCTCTCAGACTCTGACAGCAAAGATGATAACATTTTAGTTGGCTGAAGGATTTTAGAGCCGAGCGAATCATTTAGCCGACAGAGAGATGGTGGATGATGATTAATTACGCAAGTAACATTTTAGTTGCCTGATTCTTTTTACTATAAAGAGAGAACTTCGAAGTTTAACTTATTAAACATCCAAACTCTAATGAAAAATGAATTTCAGAAAACAGGACAATTAGATTTTATGCATTTTGATTGTGTCCCCGAATTTTTTATAATTGCCGCTTCTGTATCTACCACTCTAGTTGTTTACCTCCTCCCCACGTTGAGTCTTTTGCATTATTGCTTCTTCGGGATTTGAGGGGCTATATTAACTAGAGCATCATTGCTTGCTATGGCCTTCGACAGAATTCTCCAGATGAAGTTCACTACCTTAGGAATGGCTCTTACCTTCCCTTTTGTTTCCCATCTTTCGAGTTTTTGGAGCACCATATAAAATCAGGATAATTTTCGTCAAAAATGCTGTGTGAAAAAGATTGTATGGAGGAAATTAAATATACATTAAAATGAAAATATACTCCGCTGACCTTTAACAAGTTATGAATATGCAAGTCGAACATAATGCGGTTAGTCATCCAAATAAAGCCACGCTACTCACGATTCATATTGAGTTTCGTACCCGTCAACATGCGTAGATGGTAAACCCACATGCAATAAAAGGAAGAGGCGCGACGCGGCGGGAGAAATAATTATAAATTATCAAATTTAATAAAGATCGTCAAATGTGAATCATCATCGTCTTCGTCATCTTCAAACTCTTCAACATGCCTTCTCACGTTTCAAGTCAGTTCCTGAGGGTGACAACATTGACAGTGTCGTCGGATTGTTCCTCTGCATTATTATGATGGGTTTCCGTGCCTTGTGCTGTGAAATGGCTATTATTATTGAATAGTTTCAACAGATGCTTGTAGGACAGGAACATGGCCAGTAGGAGGACAAGTGAGGACAGGTTGATGATGAGGCACTTGATGAGAGAGACCAGAACCAGCAAGAGCAGCTCACATGCAATGATTCCAAAAACATGGCACACCACAACCTTCAAACCTAGTGAGTTATGACCACTGGTTTGATCCGAAGGGAAAGTTGAGAGTGTAATGACGCAGACCAACTTTGATATCAGAAAAAGCATCATCATAACCGGGTGGTCTTTGAAGGGACTGTTGCTCAATGCTTCATATTTCATGTCAATCAAAGCAAGAAGCAATCCACTTAGGTAGGCATAAATCGTCGGGGATGGAACAAAATCCGAAGCCCTTCACAAATATAATATATATAGCAAAGGGTTAAAGATTAAGAAATGAAAAGATGTCTAAACTAACCAATATAATACAAGATGATGGAAGAAGTGGATGACTCACTTGGGCTGTGTAGCATGAATTGGTCGGATATTTGGAGTGTCAGAGAAGCCACGAAGAAGCCGAGAGACCAAATTTCTCATAATTGCAGTCTAGTGCCGATAATAATCAGTGTGTGCCTCCTCAAAGTAAATTTAATGAAACTGTGAGACAACGAGGTGTTATGGAGGAAGGGCTCTTATATAACCAAATATGTCCTCGCGGATGAAATAAAAATATCACGAAAATGGGAGGGAACATCAAGTAGCGTAGAGAAGGGACGTGATCAGGTGTGATTTGTCTCTATCAAAAGAACTGAACGATTGGATTACACCAAAATCATCATTATTTCGAAACAACCAAGAACTTTGCACAATTTATTTTTCTACTAAAATCATGATTTAAATATGTTTCTTAACTTTTAGAGGGAAGGGAATGAATAGATTTTGAGTCGAGTTAATTGTTTGAAAAACAGTGGTTATGGTTTTGATGAAAACATATATTGTGAAAAGGGAAAAAAAAAGACTGTATGAGTAATAATTTATACCAAAATCATGAATTTCCTCTGGAGAAAAATAAACCGTAGAACACGGAATGAGGGGCCTTCTAAAGTTCAAAATAAAGAAAAGGGGGTTTGGGGAATTTCACGGAGTTGTACGTTAAATTGTTCTAATTGGGACCACTTGATCCTGGATTGTGTTTTGGGGTTAAATACAATTTGGTCTTAAAGTGTAAAATATTGTCCCGTTGGGCTTGTGCAATTTTCTTGGAAGAATCTGAAACGATTCTGTTGACTCCCCCACTTGGGTTCAATATTTGCAGACGCGCGGCGGGACAACTTAGATGTGGGAACAATGACGTAGATGGATGACTCACTCACTTGGGTCCCACATATGGACTTTGGAGGCACAAAATGTCGCTTATTATTTTATTGTTTTTATAATTTATTCAAATATTGTTGTGAAATAAAGAGGAGTGGAGAAGAAGGACGGCTGGAGGGCTAAGAGCCTATTCGGTTAAGTGATAGGATTTTAAATAAATCTATTTAAATTCAAATAAATGATTATGAAGCACGTTTGTTTTATTTGAGTAATTTTTATAAAATTCAGATAAATCATAATTTTAATTTTCTACCTCATTTTTAGGATAAACAATAAGAAATAACTTATATGTTTGAAAAATCTCGATCAGTCTTTACTTTTTAGCAACTAAATTTTTTCCAATCTATCCTCTCATATTCTTCTAAAAATCTTTCTTTAAACATTATTTTCGCATATTTTGCCTACAATTTTTCAACCTAAACCATCTCAAATTTTTTTCTATGGGCTCTTTTAATTTTCATTCATCTCTTATCTATATGGGGTCTTTTATTTAATATTTGTACTGCACATAAATTTTGTAAGCTATTTTAAATAATAATAATTTAAAATAAAAATAATATTTAAATATTCATGTCATTTATTAAATTATATTTAATAAAATTTATTATTAAATATAATAATATGAACATGTAAACAATTTTATTAACTTCATACCTTTTTTAGTCATTATACATCCATAAGTGATTTTAATAAATTAAAACTAAACATAATGACAATTCTTAAAATCACTTTTAAAAAAATATCCAAACAAAAATTACGATTAATTAGTGTCATTTATAAAATTCATGATTATTTAAAATCACAGTTGTTTATAGCTAATCCAAACAAGCACTAAGACTATTACAAGAGAAATTACGGGAGAAAAAAATGCTTAACCTTTATTTTCTTTCTTCTTTTCCTCAATAAGAATTAAAAAGTGATAAAATGAAAAATATATTAAATAAAATTTAAATGACTTATATTACAAACAAAATTTTTTCCAAGTGACTTATAATAAGAACCGGAGTGGCACCCAATAATAAACAAAAAGTAAAATTATATATTCATATAAAAAATTTAATAATATAACTTATAAATGAGATTGGAAAAAAAAAAACTCTCCATGACTTATAAATATAACCACCGGAGTAGTCCCTCCTTTGCTTATTATAGAGTAATGTGCGTGATAGGAAGAATTCTTAATCTTATAAGACATTTGATACTTCCAAATGGTATTATATTAATAACATATAATATTAATTAATTTGTTCTCTTAAACACAAGACCTCAATTTATTTTGTCTTTTAAATTTATAATATTTTTTAAAAATATTTCTAAAATTTTTATCAAGGATAGTAACAATATATGTGATTAGAAAAATATTTTAAAAAATTAATACATATTTATTATAAATAATTAATTTAATTAATATTTTTAATACTTATAAATTAGTTAGACTTTAAAAAAAAAAGGTCGGAGGGAATGAAACCGGCCATTTGAAGCGACTTACGAGGTGAACCGTACATGAGTTGCGTTTAAAGTACGCAGATAATCACCCCTGTCTAGCAACTCCAATACTCTAGGGACTTTATGAAGATGTCATGAAAGAAAAGAAAATAATAAAAGGCTAGACATCCGGGACGCACCAGGGATAGGTCAAATCAAACAGTGGCAGGAGTTATTTGACTTGGAAGGCAAACGATGAAATGAAACTCCACGCGCTTAGCCATGTGGGTGAATAGTCCGCATCTCTCGAGAGAAAAGCCTCCTGGCAACTCTAAGTGCATTGTAATCAAATCATTCACAACAAGCGATTAATAATGTAATATTAATAATATATAATATAATATAGAGAGAATCCCAATTAATTTAAGTCAAAGCCTACACTTTTAATAATCCCTAATTAAGCCGAGAAGTCTTATTAGGAATTTTTTATATTGTTAAAAGACTAAAATACCCTTTTAAATGAGTAAATTGGTAATTGCACCAATTAATTTATGACCTAGTTTCTTTCTTTCTTTCTTTCTTTTTGAGATGTTACCATATGATGTATAGGCTTCATGCGTTCTTGTAGAAGTGTCCATATATTGTTAAAAGGCTAAAACGCATTTATTTGTATAAATTTACATTAAGCAGTTTATATTATTTCATCTATCCCATCAAATGTTGAAAAAAATTATTTAGATTTCTAGTACAATTTCATATTAATTATTAGTATAAATTTTAGTAATGAGATTATAAGATATAACATAATGAGAATGTCTATATGATAGATATAGCAAAGCAATTAAGAAAGAAATGACAAATTTGATGCTAAAATCTATTAATACATTAAGATTCTGATTTTTTAACTGCAAAAAAAAATTCTTCAAAAGATTATTAATTTAATGAGTTAGAATCAGGTAACTAAAAAGTGCTTCTTTTCATTACGAAAAAAAATCCATGTTCCCATAAATTTCTTATCAGTATATTAGAGTTAGTATAAAATGTTATATTATGCATTGTTGATTTTCTGATCTTAGTATTTTTCAAATTTCTCATGTAAGAGTTTTTTTAATAAATAAACACTATATAATGTCAAGTTTTCATGGTTTAAATTTTTGTTTCAAAATAATATTATTTAAATTATAAAAGGACATTTTAGTCTTTTGATCATATTTAAAATTCCGTAATAAGACCTCTTGGCCTAATTAGAAATTTGTTAAAAATATAGGTCTTAATTTGAATTTTAATATTTTAAAAGGATTTAATTAGAATTCTCCCTATAATATAATATTTCCATCAGCAAAATATATATATATATATCTCTCTCTAACATTGATATATAAGTTAATATAATTTGTAATCTCTTAAATTTATTTTCATTTTGGTTTTGATCTCTTAAAGATAAACTAGTCCAAGTTTTTGTTACATTACAAGGACCAATATTTTAAATAAAATAAAACTTGAAGGACCAAAACATATAATTTAAAACTTGAAAGATTAAAATCAAAATAAAAAAAATTTAAAGGATAAAAAATTATATTAACCCTTCTTATATTTATCAAAAGGCCAGAAGGAAGCTGAGAGTCCATATTAAATCAAGGAGACATGGGGCGGCCCTTATCCGATCGCTTGCTTCTGAAAGAATCCAAAATAAATAAATAAATAAAACCCCCAAAAAATCTAAAAAAATCATTTTGAATTTCAAAATTTTAAATTAGATGTTCTTATAAAAATTTGTTATCATTTACTTTTCAAGTTATTAATTATAATTAAAATGTAACAAATAGAATTAATTTGAAATTTAAAATTTACCAAAAAAATTTTGGTGTTACAATTCTTAATGTATACTCCAGGTATTTCAGTAGATTCTAATTGTTTTATATCCCATATTCGAACAATATCTGGTAGGAGATGGGCGGCTCGTCACTTTGCACTGGCGGTGGCAATATGTTCGGAGGCGGCTTCACGAAGAAGGATGAGGTCCCCAGCCCCAAGTACGCGGACACGCGCTGGTTATTGATTTGTTAGTTCTCTCCTTTTAATTTCCCATTGGCGTTGGGGTTGGCCTTTGCCCTCTCTCACTCTTCCCCGTACCCAAATAATAATAATAATAATAATAATAATAAACACACACACACAAACACACAAAAAGGTAAAAATTATTAAATTTTAAATTAACTTTGGTAATAACACTTTATTTGGTGTTAATAATACTATATTCAAAATGAGAACAAATTTTTGTTGATATTTTTTATTTAGTATTTAGTAATTTTTAACTTCTTTTATCTTTTTTTTTAAAAAAATTGACATACTATTTTCTAATTAAACCCAGTGGATGGTGCATTATTTTGTTGGTGCATCTATCACTTTGTTACTATTTATAATTACTTATACTCTGCAAACTAAAGAATTCATTAAATGAATAATCTTTTTTACACTTGCTCTTACTAAAAAAGATATTAAAAATAATTTTTATATTTTTCTCATCTAGTCATTTTATTTCTCTCTATATTTATTTAGTCAATAAAAATAAAATTAGGAAAAAATTCATTGATTACCCCATAAGACCAAATGTTTTCTTGCAAATGTTGGACTTCCCTTTCGTAGTCAACATTCAATTTCCACATCTGCCATCTTTAACTTCAAAAAGAAGAAAATAATAAACTCATCCAAAAAGAGGAGGCAGGAGGCTGAGAATGCGCGCCCCCGCTTAGGCTCCGGCTATGAGTGGGAGTGGGAGTGCTGGGAACAGTAAACGACTTTCCATTTGGCTTCGAAATTATAATAATAATAATTAAGCAACAGCCTCAGAGCTTTCTTATTACGAGATCCAAAAAAAAGTTGAAACTCAATATCTTATAAAATGATGATTATAGTGTTACGTAAAAATAAATAAATAAATCTAAAATATTCATTTTTAAAAAATAATAAATTTAAAATACTAAAATTTAACCTCAACAAGTCATACTTTTACATTCCCTGAATATAAAAAAAAATCATAAAATATTAAATCTCAATTATTTATTTTTTGAAAACAATAATGACGGACCAAATCGATAGCATGGCGTCATGACGTCAACATGGGTGCTTCCCACTTCCCAGGCCATAGACCACTCCCAGTCTCTGGTCAAAAAGAAAAAGACCACTTCCCAGTCAACACACATTTATTAATATTATCTTAAGATCTCCCTCACCCGCACAAATCCCATGACGACCCCACGCATCCCATACAAATATAATTTTTTTTCTGATTTTATTTATAAATTACTTTTAACATGTTTTATATAAATTTAAAAAATCTTAAATTTTATTAATTATTATTTAAAATTTAATAACTTTTCAATTCTATCTTTATTTAATATATATTATACCTCATTTAAATAAAATTAACACAATAATAACTGAAAAGTAAAATTGCATATTCATATAAAAATCTTTCTCTTATTACCTTATAAATAGAATCAAAAAAACTTTTTCTCTCTGTCTTATAAATAAGAGCAGAAGAACATTAAATACTGACATCACCGATATTATCTTAACTCTTAGGATCGATCTCTCTCTCTCTCTTTCTCAGCATATCTGACAGCCACTATTCATAATCATAAGCTGATGTCAATACATTCTCTGTTAAACATGGTTTATGTGCAATGTGGTGTTTGAGACGGACTGCTCTGAGTTTTGGCTGCTGATGCTGTGGTAGGAGGATGTTCTGCAAGGCTTGTTGATTCTGCTGCTGCTCAAAGTTTCGATAGAAGTGGTATTGGTTAACTGTTGTTTGATTTGCTCTTTCGTTTTGTTCCTGGTTATTCTTTATTTGTTCGTGTTTTGTTTCAGTCTTTATTCTAGTCTGTTTTTTTATACTTTCTCTCATAAATAAAGGTATTTTTTAAAAAAAAAAACTTCTTATGTTTACCAATTTATTGTCTTTAGCCAATTTTAACTGATAGAGTCCAATGTTGCTTATCAAAAGGAATAGAGGGAATATTATTCTATTTTATTATCTAGATTGCATCTAAAATCAGTTGACATTATAATAAGATTGAAAAAAAAATTGGAATATTATGTTGTTCTATCATCATTGGTAACATCTTTTTTCCTAAGAATTGTTTGATATGTTTGGCATGCGCTAAGATTATCATTATCACTCCTGTCATTTTTTCCCCGCCCTTCTCTGCCACCTCTTTTCTACTCGAGAAAGAACAAATTCTGTTGAACCTTAGTGATGAGCATGATATCTTGTTATATTTATCTTAAACTTGCATTATTTTCTGGATTTTTCTTAGGAGGGGAATAGCTGCTGTCTTATTTCTAGAGACTGTACTTGCAAATGGCTGAGTCAACTCCAAATTAATACTGTTGAATTCACCTTAACCCTTGCGACAGCAAACTCATCTGTGAGCCTAATCCATGAATATGTAATGTGGTAGACACTATCAATGCAAAAAATATATCTTATTTCCTAGCATGGGAAAAAATAATAGGGAACAAAGTGGTACTCAGAAATGGTTTTTTTAACCAGCTGAATATTAAATCGCTGAGACCTATCATTATGGATTTTTTGTTTTTAGTGATGGCCTCTTGTAAAATACTGACGAATTGTGTGCAAACTCCCTATGGACAGTTCGTTGATGAATGTCACAAAACTGCTAAGCATACTGTACAATGTCTTGTGTACAAAAGGAGGACAAGAATCATATCTTTTGGAAGAACCTTGACCTATTCTGGTCTGTAAGGTTACGTTTGGTAGGAATTATTAAAAATGAGAGATTGAGATTATGATTGTAATTGGAAAAATCTATTAAAAGAGTATTTAATATAAGAGATTACTTGTTATATGGAATTAGCCAAACCCATATATGTAGGATTGGAGAATACCATGGGGGGAAGTGGTATTCTCCAATCCCACCTCTATGGGTTCGTCTAATCACATATAATAAGCAATTATTCATGCTAAATACTATTTTAATTATTTTTTTCAATTGTAATTTCAATCTCAATCTCAATCCCTTATTTTCAATGTTTCATACCAAGCGAACCTAAATTCAATGCCTCGTATAGCTCTATCGAAGGTCTCTGTTTGAGGTGCACATGGAGTACAAGGTTTTCCTGATACGAAGAATATATGAAAGTGACCAAGGAAAAAGAAACGAAGTGTAAAAGATAATAATGGTGCTGAATTGGTTTTCCTTGGCTGAAGGGTTTTAGAGCCAAATGAATCATTTATCTGATATATAGAACTGGTGGATGATGATAAGTTGGTTGGCTGATTCTTTTTCACGATAAAGAGAGAACTTTTTGAGTTTAACTTATCAATTAATAATCCAAATTCGAACAAAAAATTATTGTTAGAAAATAACAGAATTTCAAATATAAAGGTGATTGTCTTGGTTAATACATTTAGATAATTCCATTCATTTTGTTTGCCCCCTTGAATTCGTCCAACATATTGTTGTAGTAATTGCAGCCTCTGGATTTTCAATCCGGAGTCTCCTGCATTGTTGCTCCTTCGGGATTTGAGTTATATACTTGTAAAATGAGACCAATGCCATTATGAGTCTGAGTCGAGATACTTCAATGATGAATCACCATAGCGGAGAGACTAGGACCTTCAATGATACTACACAAGCAAAGGCTTCGGAAATATGAAACTTAAGAGTTATAATTTAATTTGCTCTGTGCCCGCACGCACCACTGCAACTGGAGAGACCAGAAACATGAAACTGGTGGAGTCATTAATTTGATCTGAATAGGGCCATGACGTAGACAGATATTTGCAGTAAGAAACAGCAGAGCATCAGAAGTGCATGTTATATGAAAGGGTCGGTGCTTGAGCCTTGAAAGGAAAACGAAAAACCTCATTGAAGAAATAGAATCTACACTCCTACTGTAACTTCAAGCTGTGTGGGATATAAAAGAGAAAATGAAGGTGTGGATCTATAGCAAGTTAGACGTGATTGCCTCACTAGCTACCTTCTCTTCTGACCTTTACTTAGACGCCCAAACATGATAAAAGCGAGGCAAAGGCTAAAGGCAAGACTCGAGAACGTGCCAATGAAATCAATTTGCAATGAAGTCAGCATGAAGTATTAAGGAGTATTAGACATTAAACAAAGCTTAGAGTTGTGGCCATGGGCTCAACACTGTCAATCCTTAGGCTTTGTTTGGTTCAACGGAAGGGAGGGGAGGGGAGGTTAATTAATTAAGGGTGTGTTTGGTATGAGGGATTTGGAAGGGAGGGGAGGGGAGGGGAGGGATTTTAATCATTTTCCCTTGTTTAGCAACACACAAATTTTAGGAGGGGAGGGAAAATTTTTTAAAATTTCCCCTCCCTTCCCCTCCTCAACCTCCCCTCCAAAATTGGGAGGATTTGGAGGGAAAAGACAATATTTTGTCATATTATGACCATTATGTTCATATTTTGTCATGTTGTGACCATTATGTTTATATTTTGTCATGTTGTGACTATTATGCCCACGCCTTAAATAAAATAAGAGCAAAATTATCCATATTAAAATATTTTTCCCTCCCCTCCCCTCTTTTTTTATAAATCCAAACAAGGTGATATTAAAATCCTTCCACTCCCCTCCCCTCCCCTTCCCTCCATTAAAATCCCTCCCCTCCCCTTCCTCTCATTGAGCCAAACATACTATAAAGGAAGGGGAGAGGAGGGGAAGGGAGGTCATGATTTTGTTTGGCTGGAGGGGAGGGGAGGTAATTATAAATTGACAAATATGCCTTTATTTCTGTATTTAGACTGATTTATTTTTTTATTACAATATTTATATCAAAATTATTATTTCTCAATTTATCAATTAAAAAAAACCAATTACCTTACTTACGTGTGATAAAAAAATGATAAAACTAAAAAAAATTAGAAAATATGATAAAAAGTTTAACATTCTATCTCATTAATTTTATAAATATATGTTATGATATGTATATATTAATATATATGACATGCATATATTATACAATTATAATATTATATTATTATTATCAAATATTATTAGTGGTTAAAAAAAGAAAGAAGTGAAAAAAAAAAGATTTTTAATAAGATGGACAAACTTGAAATATTAAAAAGTTAATATGGGTAGTTTGGTCAATATTAAACACAATATTTCTCTCCCCTCCAAAAAACCCAAATTTGGAGGAGAGCATGGGGAGGGGAGGGGAGCACTAAAAAACAAATTTCTTCCCTCCCCTCCCTTCTATTTTTTCCAACCAAATACACTTATCTCCTCCCCTCCCTTCCCCTCTCCTCTCCTCCCCTTAACAACCATCCAACCAAACAAAGCCTTAAACTTCACATAATTTTAAACCCTTTTTTTTTTTTGGAAGTCGCAAATGGTGAATACTGAATTGTGTATGATATTTAACAGTGTTTTTTGTCCAGGAAATCTCATAATGAATACTCCTCTTGTTTTATTTATGAGGCACTTTCAGCATATTTCACACAAACCTTTTAAAAAAATTTTAAAATACATTAACTCTCTATTAAAATATAACAAAATTTCAACTTTACTCATATTTAATATGTACACCTTTCAAAAAAGAAAACTACCTACACTGTATAATAAATAAAGGATAAAATAATACATTCATATTAAAAATTTAATAAACTAACTTATAAAAAGGACAAAAAAAAACTTCTCTTTTTGTGTCCTATAAATAGGACCAGAGAAGTATAAAATAAACTCCATGTCAATAAATTGATTTTTTTTCCTTCCAAAGGGAACTTAACATTAGAATAACCATCTTTCCCTCAAATGCTATTAGAAAATTGAACGCTGGACCAAAAAATTAATGAAATTTGATTCGGGCCGGAAAGCGTCCTAGTAATCTTAGGTGAAGGGCAATAATTTCATATTATGTTTTTTTAACACTTCAAATGTATATACGTGTGGATAATAGGTTACCTAATTACAATCTATCTAAACGGTGATATCTACATCAGTTAGTTAACAACATATATTAAAAATGTACTACTAGTTGTTACATACGCTCTCTCTGCAAACTGATGTGAAAAGTCCTCCTTAATTGATATAGAAGGTTTTGCCTACAATAGTGCTTCCTTGAATGATAAAATTAAAGATGATTAATGAAACAAATATCAAACAAGCAGCTAACATCTTCAATGTCAGCTCTTACCCTTAGTCCCCTCAGCAATTAACTAAATCCGAGATGTCTAAGATCAAAGGATAAGGACTGATTCTCATAAGATTTGGAATTATATTGAGGATAAATTAAGCACAGGGACTAAATAAAAGATAGGGGTAAATTATAAGGATTAGATGATCAATTTTCTTTTATTCTTGAACACTATCATTTACAATAAAAGAAAAACAATCTTGACCACTAATATTTTTAGAAGTCATCCCAAACACTAAATATCAAGTCAAAGTGCCTTTTTATTAATTTATTATTAAATAAATAAATAAATAAAATGTCGTAACCCATTCATAGGGAAGTGATGCCAAGGAAGCTCTTGAGAAGTTGCGATGGGCGTCACTTATTAATTTATTATTAAATAAATAAATAAATGTCATAACCCACTCAAAAGGGGGTAAAAAAGCTAGCGCAATTCTCACCACTAATTTTTGCTAAACGATAAATAAATTTGCGCCACTTAGTAATCACGATCAGAAGGACAGTTTCACATCAGCAACCGGTGTCGAAGGCGTCAATAATAAGTTTTATTAAATCCTTAAATAAAGAAAAGTTAATAGAAATTCTGCCCCACACGCCAACAGGAGTAACAGAGCGTCACAGATAAAATTACCTTTTTCTACAAATTCCACAAAAATTATAAAAGATTTTTTGGGATGCAAATGCAAATATTAATTACTCTGTGAAAAGCATTCATCTATCTACGCAACAGGAAAGGTGTTTTCATCCTTGTTCAAGTAACTGTCTGCATTATTTAACGGTATGCATGCTATTTTTTTTTTTTGGTTTTTTTAAATTGATGGCGTTCTAAATTTTCAAAGTTTTTATAAGCTTGTCTTGTCTTTTTCCGTAAAGTTTATTATTCGTTTATAATCTTACATACATTTAGTTTTGTATTTTTTTTTAATTTTATCTTACCTCTTCAAATGATATTGCTTATTTATATAGGACCATTTAGCTAAAATAAGCAATTGGTATCAACATGTGTCTATATAAATATATATATATATATATATATATATATAAAAGCAAAAGTTCTTTTAAATCGGTGTCAGATTTTCCAATTTCCCAAGTCACAATCAACATACTTTCAACCGGAACCTACACTATGCCAGTTATAGTTTATTTCCTATTATCTCTTCACTTGTATATGTTCCCATGTTTCAGTTGGAATGCTTTTTTAACTTCATTTTTTCTCTTATTTCCCATTATCGCTTTTCAGGTCAGATTTCACTCATCACGCCATTTTTGGTTCCCTGTCGGGGTGGCTCCTCGCTTGTACTCCTGTGGTGAGGAGCCTCACCTCAAGGTTTTTGCTGTTCATCTCTGAGTGCTGCGGTATATCGGCATCGTGTGGCAATACTGTGGGAACGCATAATCCAGCGCTCAGGTTGATATTACCTTACTACATAATGTGTTTTATGGACATTTCCCCCCTGATTTTGAATTCCTTTTATTTATTGTTTGATTGAAGGCTGTCCCAGATAGATTTTGCTCTTTCGCTTCACACCATTTATGGCTACCTGACTGCATTGCTGCTTACTTTAATGGGTATAAAGTGTCAAGGATCTAGCACCAATAACGACCCTTGCAGTGAGCACACAACTCTGATGATGTTTTTCCCGATGGCATATTTGTCTGCGTCATTGCACTCTTTTGAGATCAAATCATATGAGTGATCATTCCTCTTAAGTTAATGCTTGGCGTGTGCCACATTTCTGGAGCTCTAGCCTTGAGCAACCGTTGCTGCTTTTGGTCTCTCCAATGAGGTTGCTCCTCATCAATCTGTCGTCGTTTGCACTGACGGTGTTGGTGCTCTCATGTTCTGTGTCTATTCCATGACGAAGAAATAGATCGGAAGCAGGGTGCTGAGATGGCAAGCGTTTGATCGAAGCTCCTGCAACTTCCACGGCTTAATTAATGCATCACTTGCTGCATTTTCTGATGGTTTCGTATTGGAGATCGAAACTTGTATGGACTATTGGATGACGAACTTATACTGGGGAATGGAATAAAGTATTGTTACATATGGTAGATAGTTTTATATATTAAGTTGATATCAACGTGACGGGAGTGTTAATAAACTAAGAGTGAGGAGTTTTTGTGAAGGGATCGGTGAAAATATAAAGACGGCTTTCGGACAGAGAGAGATCTCAAGCCTTTTTCTTTTTCTCTCTTCTCCCCATTCTATCTGATGAAGCCCGAAGAAAACCTAAAACACTTCTTTTTTGGTACGAATTCGGAGTTTTTATTTAGAGAAACAGAGGAAACGAATGAAGACCATTACAGGAAGGAAGAGAGAGGGGATATTGGTTGCTCTGTTACCGCTCAGAGAAACAGAGGAAAAGAATGAAAAGGGCTGTGAGGTTAAATTTATGACCACTGTACCTTTTTTGACTGTTGTAGGGATCATTTAACAGAAGCTGAATATGCTGAGAAGGTTCGTTCCTGTTCTTTTGCGGTGATAGAAAGCGTACGCAGGGAGGAAATTAAAGGGTTCGTGCATGTTAAGTACTGAGGATTTCAACTGTCTCTCAGACTCTGACTGCAAAGATAATCATGGTACTGAATTGTTCTTCATTGGCCGACAGAGAGATGGTGGATGATGATTAATTACACAAGTAACATTTTAGTTGCCTGATTCTTTTTACTATAAAGAGAGAACTTCAAAGTTTAACTTATTAAACAGCCAAACTCTAGTGAAAAATGAAATTCAGAAAACAGTACAATTAGATTTTATGCATTTTGATTGTGTCTCCGAATTTGTGAAAAAGAACATATGGAGGAAATTAAATATAGATTAGAATGAAGATATACTCCACTGATCTTTAACAAGTTATGAATGTACAAGTCATACATTATGCGGTTAGTCATCCGTATAAAGCCACACTATTCATGATTCATAATGAGTTTCGTCCCCGTCAACACGCATAGATGATAGACGCACATAGAACAAAAGGAAGAGGCGTGAAGCGGCGGGAGAAATAATTATAAATTATTAAATTTAAGAAGCATCATCAAATGTGAATCATCATCGTCTTCGTCATCTCCAAACTCTTTACCATGCCTTCTCAAGTCAATTCCTGAGGGCGACAACAACATTTATAGTGTCATCGGATTGTTCCTCTGCATTATTGTTAGTTTCCGTGTCTTGCTCCGTAACACGATCACTGAATAGTTTGGATTGATGCTTGTAGGACAGGAACATGGCCAGTACGAGGATAAGTGAGAACAGGTTGATGATGAAGCACTGGATGAGAGAGACCAGAACCAGCAAGAGCAGCTCACATGCGATAATTCCAGAAACATGGCACGCCACAGCCTTCAAATAATCCAGTGAACCATGATCACTGGCTTGATCCGAAGGGAGAGTTGAGACCGTAATGACGTAGGCCAATTTTGATATCAGAAAAATCATCATCTTAACCGGGTGGTCTTTGAAAGGGCTGTTGCTCAATGCTTCGTACTTCATCTCAATCAAAGCAAGAAGCAATCCGCTTAGGTAGGCATACATTGTGGGGGATGGAACAAAATCCGAAGCCCTTCACAAATATTATATATACATAGCAAAGGGTTAAAGATTAAGAAATGAAGAGATGTGTAAACTAACCAATATAAGATAAGATTATGGAAGAAGTTGATGAACTCACTTGGGCTGCGGAGCATGAATTGGTCCAATATTTGGAGTGTCAGAGAAGCCACGAAGAAGCTGAGAGACCAAATTTTTCATAATTGCAGTCTAATATCAATAATGATCAGTGTGTGTCTCCTCAAAGTAAATTTAATGAAACTGTGAGAAAACGAGGTGTTATGGAGAGTCTCAGGAGAAGCGCGTGGGAAGGACGTAGCAAGAGGAGGATGGCCTCTTATATAATCAATGTTAAGGGTGTGTTTGGCTAAATATGAGGGATGGGATGAAAGGGATTTTAATGGTGGAAAAGGAGATAGAAAGGAAGGGAAGGGATTTTAATATTACCTTATTTAGATTAATACGAGAAAAGTGGAGGAAAAGAATTTTAACGTTACTTTGTTTGGTTTAGAAAGGGAGGGGAGGGAAAATATTTTTGTATGGACAACTTTGGCGTTATATTATTTAAGTTGATTTTTACAAACCTTATAGAATAATTAATGAAATATAATTATAAATAATATTTAATATATGAGATCAAATTTTTATAATTAGCAAAATTAAATAAATATAATGATAATACATAATAAATAGCTACTATATATCCAATAACTATAAGTTTATTTATATCCAAAATCTGGTCTAATAAAGTAAATATGTTTAATTTAAGTATTTTTTTTAGTTTTTATTTTTCTTCATGTTGTTGGTACGAGTAGTTAAATAAATTTTTGAAAGACGATATAGATGACTTATTTATATGTTTTTGTTTTGAATACTTGATTTACATTTAGAAATTAAAATATATTTGATAGCAAATTTTTTTTATATTTGATAGCATATAAATGAGAGAAGAGAGGCATGATTAAATCCATAAATATACCAAATTATATACAATTTGGCAGTGAAAGGTAACATAAAATTATTAGAAAATAATATGGGCATCATAGTCAACAGAAGCCAAAATATTATCATTTCTCTCCAAGTTTCTCCAATTTTGGAAGGGAAACTTATGAGGAAAAGGGAGGAAAAATGTTATGAAAATTTTCCTACCCTCTTAAAATTTTTATCTTGCTAAACAAAAAAAAAAGATTAATATTCTTCCTCCTCCCTTTTGTCCCCTCCAAATCCTTCATACAAAGGGACCGTAAATGTCTCCTCACAGATTAAATGAAAATATTGCGAACATGGGAGGGAACGTCGAGTGGCATAAAGACGAGACGTGATCAGCTGCGATTTGTATCCCGTCCCACGTGTCTTTGAAAGTAATGCGTTTCATGCCCAAAAACAAAAAAACTGAACGATTGCATGACCCTAAAATCATCATTATTTCGAAACAACCAATAACGTTGCACAATTTATTTTTCTACTAAAATCATGATTTAAATATGTTTCTTAACTTTTAGAGGGAAGTGAATGAATCGATTTTGAGTCGAATTAATTTTTTGGAAAACAGTGATTATGGTTTTGATGAAAACATACATTGTGAAAAGGAAAAAAACTAAGGCTCTATGAGTAATAATTTATACCAAAATCATGAATTTCTTTTGGAGAAAAATAAGCCGTGGAAGAAGGAATGAGGGGCCCTCAAAAGTTCAAAATAAAGAAAAGGGGGTTTGGGAACTTCACCGATTTGTACGTTAAATTGTTCTAGTTGGGACTGTGTTTTGGAATTATTAGCAGCAAATGGAAAGTTGTTAGCAATTGAATACAAATACAAATTGGTCTGCCCTCTGATAAAGTAAATGTGAAATATTGTCAAGTTGGGCTTGAGCAATTTTCTTGGAAAGGCAGTCGGTGACACGTGGCGGGACAAAAAGGAGTTGGATATGTGAACAATGAAGCAGATAGGATATGTGAACGATGAGCAGAAGCAGACGGCTGGCTCCCTCACTTGGGCGGTGTCGCATGAGTATGAATGGGTCCAATATTTGGACTTTGGAGGCACAACATGTTGCTTATTATTTGATTGTTTTTAGGATTTATTCAAATAATGTGGTGAAATAAGGAGGAGTAGGGGAAATAAAGATGGAGAAGAAGGGAGAGGAGGCTAACTGCCACAAGATCGAGAAATTACGGGAGAAAAAAATGCTTAACCTTTATTTTTTCTTCTTCGTTTTCTCTTTCTGACAAGAATTAAACAATGATGAAATAAAAAAAATACTGTTAAATATCCTACAAACAACTTATATCTAAAGACAAAAATTTCTCCAAATGACTTATAATTGGCACACAAAAGGTATCTAAATTTCAGGCTACTGATATTAGGACACGGATAAGGCATCTATTCCTCCATAATAAGACTATGATCATAGGAAGAAATCCTTAATTGCTGTTTGATGGTGGGGTACTTGATGTGACTTTATTTTTCAAGGAATCGAAGTTGACTCAATGAAAGTTGTTACTTTAATGAAGTTTGATCTGCGCAATTTATTTTTCTACTGAAATCATGATTTAAATCTAGTTTTAATGGTCTAAATTTAATTTTTTAGCCTTTAAAAAAAATAAAAAGAGGAAAAAAAAAGTGAACAGAAGAAGCTCCCTCTTGTATTGTCCATAGGAAATTACATCAATTATGTTGGCCTCTGAAAAATTAGTCTTATCTACAACTTATAATGATGGTAATTCATTTATTTTTAGATTTCATACAATCCACTTGCACTTTTAAAATTATAACCTAATGTCTTTTAATGCTCTCTTCTTAGCGAAGAAAGCAACCAGAGTCCAGAAGGTCTAGTCTTTGACAATAATAATAAAGTTAAGCTAATTGTTAAAAAAACATAATTGAAAGAAAAAGTTAATTTGTGACTTGTAAAATAATAAATATCATTTTTTGCCAATAAGAATAATAAATTTCATTTATAAAATATAGATGTTCTTTTGACAACAATAAAATATTGTTAAATATTCTATAAATGGTTTATATTTAAAAACAAAAATTTCTCTAAATGAATTATAATAAGAATAATTTATAATAAGAATCTGAGTGGCACACAATAATAAGTAAAAGAAAAATTAAATATTTATATTAATAATTTATAATATAAGTTATAAATACGATTTTAAAAAAATCTCACTACTTACAAATGCAAGCGCGTCCTCTGGTGCTCATTATAGAGTAATGCGCTTTTAAATGCACGATCGTTCTCCACTTTTAAATGTAAGATCTATTTTTTAATATAAATTACATTATAAAATAGGTCTTACATTTAGTATAAGAAGAAGTATTAATTATTATTAATAATCTTAATTACTTTGTCATTCGAAACATAAGACCACAACCTATTTTTTCCTCCAAGTTTAGAATAATATCCCTAAAATTTTCATCAAAGGGTAGTAACAATATACTACCTCTGATCCTTAATATAAGACCCTGTTTGACTTTTATTTTGATCCTAAATATAAACCCTAATCCACTTTGTCTCTCATATTTGTATTTTTTTTCTAAAGTACCCTTCTAACAATGATAGTTCTAGTCAATACACTTGATTAGTAAGGATATTTTAGAAAGACAACACCTATTCAGGACAAATAACTAACTCAACTTACTTCCTTAATCTCCTCAAATTAGTCAACTGGTTCTTATAATTAGGACCGGAGGTAGTATATGATTATAAAAGGTTCTATCCCGATCGTTAATATAGCTAATTTAAGTAAACTAAAAAAATTAGTTAAGTTAGTTATTTGTGATAAATAAGTATTGTCTTTTCTAAAATATCCTTATTAATCAAGTGTATTACCCAGAACTATTATTAATGTAAGGACTATATTGAGAAAAAATAAATAATTATAAGAGACAAAGTGGATTAAAATGTTATATTTAGGACGTAATTAAAAGTCAAATTAGCTCTTATATTTAGAATTAAAAGTAGTATTTTTAAAAAAATAATATCTATGTATTATAAGTAACTAATTTAACTAATTTATAAATAATTACAAATTAGTTACAATAACTCTTTATAAAAGATGAGAGGGAATGAAACCAGCAATTTGAAACGGCTTAAAATATCAAACCATATGCGAGTTGCGTCTGAAGTACGCCGATATGAAAACGTCACAAAAGAGATGTCACGAAAGATGTCACGAATTCTGGTAAAAAAGAAAAAAAAGAAAGATGTCACGAAAGAAAAGAAAGGAAACGCCAGACACGCGGGACACACATAAATTAGAAGGGCGGCGTGAGGGCCCTGCGGGATATCTACAAATTCATCAAAAGGCTGCTTTTGAATCAACTCGAGGAGACATGGGGCGGCCCTTATTGGATCTCATGCTTCTAGAAGTGTCCAGAATAAATAAATAAATAAAATCCCAAAAAAATTTTAAATTTTTTAATTAAAAATGTTTATAAAAATTTGTTGTCATTTAGTTTTCAAATGTAATCAATTACTACCAAGATGTAAAAAATAAAATTGATTTAAGATTTTGAAATTCAAGTGATTTTTTTTAGAATTTTACCCAAAACTTTGGTGTGACCAACTTTTTATACTATTATTTAATTATCAAAAATGAATACAGTCGATCATCTTAGTTCTATTTATAAAGAGCTAAAAATATTAAAATAAAAAATAAAATTTTAATCAAATTCTAATCATAATTGAAGACACATATTCTTATTCAGATTCTCAATGCATATATTTCATTAAATTTTAATTATTTTATATCCCATGTTCCAACAATTGGCTGGGGTCCCGAGTCCATGGACACACGCTGATTATTGATTTGTCTTTTTTCTACTTTATTTTTATTTTCCTATTGGTGTTGGCCTTGGCCCCTCTCTCGCTCTTCACCGTACCCAAATGACAAAGACACGCTATGTCCTAATTAAACCTAGTGGACAGTGCATTGGTTTTGTTGGTGCACACACCAGTCCAAGTTAATACACATTTGTTAATATTATCTTAAGATCTCTCTCAAGCACAAACCCAATGACAACCCCAAGCACACCATACAAATGTAATTCCTCTTCTAATCTTATTTATAAATTACTTTTAACAGGTCTTATATAGATTAAAAAAATTTTAAATTTTATTAACTATCATTTAAAATTCAATAACTTCCCAATTTTATTTATATTTAATACATATTATACCTTAGGTAAACAAAATTAACGTAATAATAAATAAAAAATAAAAATATATATCTATACAAAAAATTTATCTCACTGCTCTATAAATGGAACCAAAAAAATGCCTTTTTGCTCTACTTTATAAATAAGATTAGAGAAATATTAAATACAAGCATCACCAATACTATCTTAACTCTTAAGAGATCTCTGACTCTCAGCATGTCTGGCAGCAACTATTCATATCATAAGTTGATATTAATACATTCTCCCTTTTTTGACCACGGAATGCATTCCCTCTTAATCATGGTTTATGTATGTTTCAGCATTCGGCACGGATTTTCATTTATGCAAAGCTGAAAATTAAGGAGAAAGTCTTTTAATTTTCACAATACATAGTTAAATACTTTTAAATTTTAAAATTTTAAATCAATCTTGCTCACTGTACTTTAATAATAATTGATAATATTTAAAAAGCAAATGACAATACATTTTTGTAATCATCCTTAATTTAAAATTTTAAAATTTTAAAGGTGTTTTATAATTTTTTGTTAATTCCAATGCACATGTAATTGTATAGCAGCAAATTAATAACTGATTTAGTTAGGAAGTTTTAGATTACAGCCGTCACTAGCTTATGCCTGCTAAAAACGGTAATATAGGTTGAACTCACAGGTCTAACCCGCCGGCCCATATTATACTATTTGTATTTTATTGTGTTGTAATTTTTATTTGAATGTTTGTAATATTTTATATCATTTCTAGTACTTTTATTTTTTATTATATATAACTGCTAATATTTAAAAAAATAGAGGGAAAAAAAAAGCAAGGAGGAAAAAAAATTCTAGTGAGTTGGTGGGTTATGTTGCCAACCTACCAAAAAACAAACATTTTGAACCCACACCGTGTAGCCTGCGGCTCGTCATGGGCCAACCCGCAACCCGCAGGGCATTGCCCACCACACATATAATTATATATAAGGACAAGTGTACTCTCTCAATTTTTCTTCTCTCTACTTGTGTTCACATATGGTAGCAATAGGGTGGAATATAATGGGGAGAAAAATCCTATTATATCATATTATATTTTTTAATTACTATTCCCTTCCTCTTTTTTTATAAGTAATATTGGACTTCATCATGTAGATCAAAAAATTATTGTCTCTCTAACATAGGGACAATCAATTTTGAAGGAACTTATTGTCAACTTTTTTCAAATATAAATCTATCCGATTCAGCAGGGAAACAAATCAGTGCTCAAAAATGGTTTTTTTGCCAGAACAATATCAAATCGCTAAGATCTGTCGTAATGGATTTTTGTCTTTAGTAATGACCTCTTGTAAAATGCTGACCATTTGTTTGTAAACCCTCTGTGAATAGTTCTTTGATGAGCGTCAGAAACTGCTAAGCATACTGTACAGTGTCTTATGCACAAGAAGAATACATCGAAGAGACCATTTGGAAAGAGAAACAAAGAGTAAAAGATAATAATGGTGCTGAATTGGTTTCCTTGTCTGAAGGATTTTAGAGCCAAATGAATCATTTAGCCCACAAAGACATGGCGGATAATGATAAATTACACAGGCAACATTTCAGTTGGCTGATCCTTTTTTACGATAAAGAGAGAACTTTTGAGTTTAACTTATCAATTAATAATCCAAATTCTAATAAAAAAAATGATTTTTAGAAAATAACAGAATCTCAAATATAAAGGTGATTGTATTAGTTAATACATTTATATTCCGTTCATTTTGATCGTGTCTCCGAATTCATCCAGCATAATATAATGTTGTAATGATTGCAGCTTCTGTATTTTCAATCTTGAGTCTCTTGCATTATTTCTTCTAGATTTGAGGGGCTGTATTAGATACTTGTAACGTGAGACCAATGCCATCATGAATCTGAGTCGAGACAC